>NW_027272281.1:0-297500 GCF_040938485.1 Diadema antillarum | reverse complement strand
TTTTTCTTGATGTCCTTGCTTTTATAGTCCGTCTTCCTCCAGTTGTAGATGATTACATATTCTTCAAAATTCTGCTATGTCCTCTTCCTCTTCTTTCAGCATCACGTGCAGTCTCTCTTTCTTCGCCTTTCGGGTAGCTGCTTCGCTGCTTTCTTTTCTTCTTTTTCTTCATCTCTTCTTCTTCTTCTTCGAAAATTACAGCTAAAATTACTTCCCGTTCTTGTGCCGATGTTACTACGCTCAGAAAGACCTTGTTACGCTCATCCCGCTGCGTTTACGCCGTCACTACGCTCTCCCCGCTGCGTTTACGCTGTCACTACGCTCTCCCCGCTTGCCGTACGATTAAAAATATGTCAATTTTGATCGGGGAGATCGGGAAGAAATTTTGAACCGGTTCAAAATTTCTTCCCGATCTGAAAAAATGCCCGCTCCAACCCCGACCTCCACACGCTGCTGCTACGATGCTCCCGATCCCCGTACGCTTTTGCCGCTCTCTCCCGATCTGCTAGATCGGGACAGATCTGGGTCCAAATCGTGTTAGTGGAACGGGGGCTTTACGTTGTGATGCGAATCGTCGCTGCCATGGCTGATTGAATTATGGGAAAATTGTCGTATTACAGAATTATCGTAAATGCTGTATGTCGGATGCAACAAGACTAATACTTCTGCATTCTCGTGTGCATAAATGATGATTATAGAGAAGTACAGTGTATATATATCCAACGATTCAAGAATTGATGTGAAACTGAATGGTGTTTAAAGACTTGATTGGTAATAAACATGTCATGTTATTTACGTTAATAGATAAATAAAATCTGCAGTTGGGCTACTCGAGATGAGAAATTGGCAGGCTGTAGAGGGAGAAGAGTTGGAAAACGTTGAATATCATGTCGGAATTTGGCAATTATATCAATAATAAGACTAAAACCAACAAAGAAGATTCATTTTTTTCTATCTTTTTTTCTATTTGCTTTTATTACCATGTTCTTATCTTATTTCAAATTGGAAGAAAGTGGTGCATATCAATTCCCCTTCCACATACGCCATTTGTATAAGTCTACTAAAAAACAAACTTGTATGGTATTTTGCATTGTTAAATGGCCTGGAAAAAAGTTCGAATCTTTTTTTCTATTTGTTTTTATTACCATGTTCTTATCTTATTTCAAATTGGAAAAAAAGTGGTGCATATCAATTCCCCTTCCACTACGCCATTTGTATAAGTCTACTAAAAAACAAACTTGTATGGTATTATGCATTGTTAAATGACCTGGAAAAAAGTTCGAATAAAAAAGAATAATCAATTCAATGATTGTATTAACATAAAATAAGCATGCAGCGAGGACTCAGGAGTGCGATTACAGCCGTTAGATTGTCGACGGAAAAAAAAATAATGATCACCCCACAAGTTTTGTAAATGCGATGCTGTAAGTCTTTTGAATGATATTGGGTCATACTGTTGCAAGTCTACAATTCTTTCTGTTGAGATCTTAAATGCCTTGCATCTTTCCATTTATAATATACTTATTAGATATCCTATCAGCATAAATAAGCATTGTCAACGTAAATGCAGGTTGCTTGGAATGTCCTCCTTTTTAACCCGTTGAGGACGGTTTGATTTTGCTACAACACGCATTTCCCATAGACACCTGCCCGAGTATACTCGGGACTCGTCCTCAACGGGTTAAGAAGTACTTCACGCCCGTCTTAGATAACAATATAACTTGAAGTGATCGATTACCTTTGATAAAAGGTGTTTTTCCAGATTTTCATGTAAAATTTCCCATTTTTCGTTCATCTACAGGAACCCACAGAACACAATCTATGATGTCAAGCGGCTGATTGGTCGGCGATTCACAGACGAGAGTGTGCAAGCTGATATGAAGCACTGGCCATTCGAGGTGATCGACCGAGGGGGTAGACCTGCGGTAAAGGTTGAATACAAGGGGAAAGAAAAGATCCTAGCCCCGGAGGCTGTCAGCTCTATGGTTCTCAGCAAAATGAAGGAGACAGCTAAGGCATATCTGGGTCGAAAGGTTACTAATGCTGTCATTACTGTTCCTGCCTACTTCAATGATGCTCAGCGACAGGCCACCAAAGATGCGGGTGCAATTGCAGGCCTGAATGTTCTGCGCATTATTAACGAACCAACTGCAGCTGCCCTGGCGTTTGGACTCGATAAGAAGTTGCAAGAGGTACAGCATGTCCTGATCTTTGACCTGGGTGGAGGCACATTTGATGTGTCCATCCTGGCGATCGATGAGGGTATTTTCGAAGTCAAGTCAACAGCTGGAGACACCCATCTAGGTGGTGAGGACTTTGACAACAGACTGGTCAACCATCTTGCAGAAGAATTTAAGCGCAAACACAAGAAGGACCTTAAAAACAACACCCGAGCGATCCAACGTCTCCAAACAGCAGCTGAGAGTGCTAAACGGACTCTGTCTAGAAGCTTACAGGCAAATATTGACTTAGAAATGCTTTTCGAAGGGGTTGATTTCGGGACAACCATCACCAGAACTCGCTTCGAACAACTATGCGATGATCTCTTCAGAAAGTGCCTTGTCCCTGTGGAGAGCGCTATCGTTGATGCAAAGATCAACAAGAAAGACATTGACATTGTGGTGTTGGTCGGAGGATCAACCCGTATTCCAAAAATCCAGAAGCTTCTAGAGGAGGTCCTAGATGGCAAGGACCTCAACAAGTCCATCAATCCAGATGAAGCGGTGGCTTACGGTGCAGCAATCCAGGCAGCCATCTTGTCTGGGGATCAGAGCGCAGAAATCCAGGATGTCGTCCTCGTTGACGTAACCCCACTATCTCTTGGAATTGAGGTAGTTGGTTTTGAAATGTCAACAGTAATCAAAAGGAATACGGCAATTCCCATCGTGGCATCTTCGTCCTACACCACAGTTTCTGACAACCAAACTAGTATCAGATTTGCTGTATATGAAGGAGAGAGGGCGCTCATTAAATACAACAACCGACTTGGAGAGTTCAGGCTGCATGACATTTCTCCAGCTCCAAGTGGTGTGCCAGATATCAAAGTGACCTTTGACATTGACGTAAATGGAATCTTAAATGTTACAGCCAAGGACCAAAGCACAGGTCACAGCAATAATATCACCATTACCAACGACAGGGATCGTCTATCCAACGAAGAAATTGAATTCATGATTATCGATGCTGAGAAGTTCAAAGTTGAGGATGACCTCCAGAGGAAACGAATTCGAGTTAGAAACAAGTTGGAGGACTATGCCTACAGGGTCAAATCCGCGGTCAACGAATCTTCAGCTCAAATGAGGCTGACCGCTGATGACATAGAGACGGCCATCAAGGCTGCAGATAATGTCTTTCAGTGGCTGGATTTCTCCTCCAAGGCAACCATAGAAGAGTTCACAAACCAGCTTGAAGAACTTCAGAAAACATGCTCTCCAATCATGTTTAAGATTCATGTTTGTATTCGACAATAAAAGACTGCAATCCGGTAGGCGTCTGTCGGAAATACGTGGTTTTCCTGGTCCTACTTTGGTAAAGATGAACTGAATTAGCAACAATTATTTAGAAACAAAAGGAGAATGCACACCCTTGTTTTTCGTTAGTATAATTGTGAGAGCCTTTAACGTCTTTTTAACTTGTATATCAAAGAATTTCGAATTTCCGTATCACAGAGAGAGTACTGATAAACTTGTTCCATGAATATGGAAATTCTGTTGTTCGTCGACATGAGCACAGTAATTGCCTCCCTACTGAGACAAATTTCAGTCGACATCCATAGGGAATTATGTTGCTTTGTCACATTTTGAATGTTGCTTGATTAAAAAAAACAAAGCCTTTATTCGCGGCCATGTGAGGTAATTTTTTAATGCAAATATCATCATTCATCACTTTATTTGTCTGAGTGGAGCACTTGAGATTTCTCAACAAATTAGGTGAAAAGGAAATTATTATGGAGATGAGTTAGGGCGAGATGCAATATAAGATCCTGAAAGAATGATTGCCTTTGTTTATAAGTATAACATAACAAGAGAGTTTAACGGCTACATACAGAGGTTATTTGTAAATCGCTTCAATTTTGTATGTTGTATGATCTTTTGTTACAAACATATTGATTATGATAACTCAAAACTTATAGTCATATGCTATGCTTTGCTTCATCAACTTTAGCATCATGTTTAGTACATATTGGTGAACAAATTGATATATAGCGTAAATGGTAATTCTACGACTGTTAGGCTATATGGATGAGATAAAGTCAAACTTGTGATGAATCTGGCCCTTTTTTATAAGCTATGGAGATTATTGCTTCTGTTCGTAAATCAAATTGTGATTTCTACTTTTCGCCAGGAAATTGATATACTTGTAAAACCTAAACTCATGACCAAATTGAGTGTTTATGTGAAGACACAATAGAGTACACAAACACACACACAAATCATTTTGTGTTGTTACCATTTATTTTGTTTCAAGCTGTGGTTCGCTTTTTATTTTCTCTCCAGATATTGTAATTTGGATTTCAGCTGAAGGTTACGTTTATGTACCCTTCTGGTGATGAATTAAAGATATCACAGGAAGATCTCTATCACTAAGTTCCAAACAATTACAGAAAAAATAACCCTTTCTTTCAGTAAAGCTTTTTTTTTTGACAATTCAACCATTTGTGAACAGCGCCATCAAACATATACATTGTCTTATCCATTATATTACGAGTTTTTCGGATCATAATATACGTGCATTTCCACAGCACACAAAAACACACATAAACATATACAATACAACAATACAACTCTGTCCCGATAACTGAGTGCATAATTATTTTTGTCTGCTCTCTCTCTCGTTCGAAATACAGCATCTATTATGTTGCCCGTCTCCTTTTCATATTCTACAAACTTCCTACAGTACAATATGTGTAATTTTTTTTTCATGTGTTTCCTTTACATTGTGTTTTAACAGTAGGAGTTTGAATTTCGTTGCAAGGATATGAGTTCACGTCAACAGGATTATTTATCAATATATTTGGCTGAGATTTTACATGAAATTACGTGAAAGAACTAAACTGAGAAATGTGTCAAAACATGTACTGTTGTAGTAATAAAGTCTTGAAATAATGAGTACAATGGTATTAATCATCGATCAATTGTATTTCAGAAAAGTTTGGCGATTGTACAAGACGTATTATATTTGCCCTTTTGCTCTAGCTAATAAAAGCAAGCACAATCTTGTCATACAGAGTCATTCATATCAGGTGGGGCTACACTCTACTAGCTCTTCTTTAATACTTAAAGGAAAATCACAGTGCGTTTTTTTTTTCATTTTGGAAAAGGCCCTACAATGTAACACTTTCACAACAACCATATTGTTCTCTAAAACAGATTTTAGAAAATTATAGATTTGCATTCATTTTAATCGTCAATTAGGTCAATATATTTTCAATCACGTTGATATCCCAGTAGTCTTTACAAGAACCTTTAACAAACTTCTCAAATTTGTCCTATAAGATGATGCAATCAATTGCATCTCCTTGTAAGAGAACAAAACACAAAACAAGGATCTCGTGATGACTCCATTTGGTGACCTTATCTGTGAATAATTTCTAAACAACATGGCAAAGTAGCTATATCAAGTCGCGTATATAAACTATTGTCATTCATGAAAAGTAAACATTCCCTCAAATTGTTACTGACAAATGATAAGGGTAAAATTATTCCTCCTTCTTTCAGAAACATGTAAGTCAAGTAGGCCTACTCTGTCATCAAGCTAAAAAAGTGAAAATATGTTAGATTTTCTTCGTATATGTTTATTCTTATCGTTTTCAATAAATGAAGCCACAATGTGTTGAAATATTCTCTTCTAGCCATTGCCGCATCTTAAACATTGATTAAAAAAAATCGTAACTTTCTTTACGATTGTCTGCTATTCCTCAAACGTATTTATTAACTTTGCTGTAATTCATACTTTTTATCTAAGTTTTGCACCCCTGTATCCTAAAGCGGAAAAGATTGGCTTTTACAATTGCTGCATGCATGGAGAGAGCCTTTAATAAAAAATACGCGGCCCTAGGATAACCAGAGTCGTACCCTGTCCGATGACGTGGTCTTTTGCCGCCCATGTGGTAGTCTTTTGGCAAGGCCTCGTGGCTGAAAAAGAAACTATTAAAGTGCGAGAGAACGGGTGAATGCGAGTAGAGACCAAGCCAATCCCTCTCGCGTTCACCCGTCTCTCGCAATGCTCGGTGTGGCGAGTTAGTCTCATTCCTCAGCCACGAGGCCTTGTCAAAAGGCTACAAGTGTGGCCAATACTTGTCTCTCGCGGTGAGCTTCATAGATTTCATCATTCTCCTGACGAACTGTTGTCTGAGAATCTGTATTGCGCAAGATCCCGTTGGCTAGTGGCCATATAAACTAGCAGGATGAGACACGCGAATTCACTTCACTTCTCGATGGCTGTTCATCGAGACAGAACACCGAGGCAGACTATCAAACAAGAAGAGCAATCTAACTTATCAGCTCGAAGAAAGAGCTTCACTTTACCGACCTGATTGAAAACAAAAATGTATTTTGAGAGTGGTAAAACAGCAAGTAAAGTCGCAGCAATATTTAAGCGGGCAGGAGGACAAGAACGTAGAAATATTTTCAGGTATAATCATCGTGATTATTTATTGGATTCTTTGAACTGACGTCATAATATAAAGTCAGGGAATATGGCACGAGACAAAAGAACAGCCATTGGAATAGACTTGGGAACGACCAACTCCTGTGTCGGTGTCTTCCAGAACGGCAAGGTCGAGATCATCGCCAACGAAGAAGGAAATCGGACCACTCCAAGCTGCGTCGCGTTCACCGACACAGAGAGGCTCATTGGAGATGCTGCCAAGACCCAAATTGCTATGTAAGCAAATCTAATACATGAAATGTGTTCTTTTGATTGAAATTGTGTCAATCTGGGAATCTCAGGTGTCATTTCTTATTCTTAAATATATATATATATATATATATATATATATATATATATATATATATATAATATAATAATAAGGTCTTATTTATCCAGGGTAGCCTCTTCAGTGTTGCCACTGCTCTACCGGAGGGCCCTGCCATTATTATTACCCCAGTAATGCCAGGTATCCATTTATACACCTGGGTCGAGAGGGACATAGTGGGTAAAAACATCTTGTCCAAGGACGTAAGCACTGGGCTGGAATCGAACTCGGGTCCTCCGACTGGGAGTCGAGAGTCTTATCCACTATGCCACATATGCATATATATATATATATATATGAATTTTTTTTTATGAGTTTTTTTTTGCAAAAACCAATAAGTCCATATTTGTCAAATGGAGATATTTGCGATTAAAGGTCAAGAAAAATAAAGAGAATAATAAGAAAATTTTTGCTTCTTTTGACCATAACTTCCAAAATATACTTTCATATGTAGTGATCAACATGTCATTTAAAAGGTATTATTTTGTACTCTATGACAGAGACCGTACTTCAAAATCTTCAAAAATGGACTTATCGGTTTTTGCAAACAAACTTTTCATATATATATATATATATATATATATATATATATATAATGTGACCGCGCATCACAAAACGAACAAAAAGTCGCACACACTGACTTTGCGTGAGGACTGAAAGTAGGTGAAATGGGTCAACCTAGATGATCTTGACTTTTTCATATTTTCTAAAAGAACAAGTCTTCTTTTACATTATGCTAAAATTTGGGGTCATAAAAGAGGCGGGAAAGTGTGTTTTTTAGCGGTTTATCTCGAACATTTTTGGTAGAATAGTGTGATTAGGTGTGTCTTTAGAGTCCCTTTTTCATTTTTGAAAAACCTTCTACACACTCTTCACTTTCAATTCTAATAACTTTTGAAAGAATAGGGCTACTGCGTTGAAAGTTGGCATTAATTATGGACAGAATGTGTTAATGAGGCATGCTTAATTTCAGTTTAATTTGATAATCCCTTTATTGTTGTTACTCCGGTGGTTACTTCCTGTTTTTTTTTTTAGTCCCATTCATCGCACAGCCAGCACGGTTTGGTGAAGATTAAGCGCTTGAATAGACACTGTACTTCAGAGCCTCTTTTCTCAGTTTACACTTTTCCTAAGTTTGCGCTTTCTTTCCAATATTTTGACAGGTTGGGAGAGTCCATTTGATTTGAGTTATACATCATTTTAAAGCTTAAAGTCTGCTCTTTCATAATTATGGTCTTAACTAAAAATTCATGTCTGGCGACTTTTTGTTTGTTTTGTGGTGCAGGGTCACATATAGTAGTTGTTGAGAGAGGATAGTTTGACATTCTTTGACGATGTTGTTACGACACAGGGATTAGATGCAAAAAAAAGGGGGGAAAATAACATAATTATATCAACTATATACTCTGTCTGCGCCATAGACATTGTTCACACCACTCTAAATTCCGTGATGTATACTAACTATCATCTTGCCAGTTGTGCTACATCACAGCCACTCTTCAAGCTTTGAGTTTATCCTGCTATGAGGCTGCAAAAGTTGGGGTCACGTTGAGCTCAATGATGGTGATTTTTTTTTAATGATCCATAATCCGACAATCGACCCTAATAATATATCCATTTGGAAAGTAATGAAAAATATAATATTCAACGTAAGAATGTCGGAGGTTCAGAGCATGGGTATCTGTTCCAAGTTCATCGTGTAACTGCCTAATGGATGTGTCGCTGCCTGGAAAACAGTAGATGACTGGTTCTAGTTCGCTGGTTTCTTTTTCCAACATGTTTGTTAAGTATGTAGATCAGCAGTTGCCATCTGACAAATATGTATACATGTTTATATATATATATATATATATATATATATATATATATATATATGTATAAATATATGAGATTAAAACCTAGAATGGCATTAAAACGCTTTATCCTGGCGAGGAAATTAAGCGCATGTTTAAGAACATGCGCTTAATTTCCTCGCCAGGATAAAGCGTTTTAATGCCATTTTAGGTTTTAATCTCATATATTTATAAGATTAAAACCGTGATTTATATACATATATATATATAAATGTATATATATACATATATATATATGTTTATATATATATATATATATATATATATATATATATATATGTAACACCCCTGTAGGGGTACGGGGTGCTAGGATGATAAAAGGATGAGAAGAAACAGGTTGATGGTTGTGGTATCAGCGTGTATGTATAGAATGACACACATTTATTACTCTCATTAAGTCTCAACAGACAAAACTCAAGCATCATCAAATACTTTAGAGTAATAATGTATAACAAAAGCACAATGACTCTTGAACTTAACGCAACGTTAATTCACACATCAGTTCTCAGTTTAACGCATAAACTAAGCTGAACTACATAACTATTCAATTCTGTCTTAATCAATACTTACATTCGATATATCAGTTTGACAACACTTCTAATCAATAATCAATAAACTGTCTGATTATCATTAAAGTATTATTCTAACAAACTCATTAACTTCCTGTCTATGCCAGATTCCGTTCCCATACTAATTCCATATCTGTTTTAGTCTTTCTGGTAAAATAACATATAAATTATTATTAATTGAAGTGTACTGTAACAGAGTTGGCCTTTCCCTTTCATGAGTGAAATAATTCTAAACATATAATTTATCCGATTAAACAACTCTCTCACATTATAATTTCCAATCATACAATGTATATTATAACTTTTAGTATGAGTCTTCATACTAAATGCAAAGCTAAAGCAGTAACTCAGTTATATCTATTCCACAACCAATAAGCAATTATTCTCCTAACCATTTCATCTAAAGTTTTTCCCATAAGGAAAACATTCAAAATAACTAGCTTCTCAACTTAATACTTTTTCTTCAGATAAATTACTACAACAACTTACTCACTAGTACAGGGCCAGCAAGCATAAACTGAGGGAGGAAGTCTATAAACTCTTTTCCTAACAAAGAGAACCATGGCGCTTGCCTTCATGTAGACATCAAACTTCCCTTATCCTCCTACATACAAACTTACTCCACCCTGTGAGCTGGGAGGACAACATCTTGCTAGAGACTGTGCTAACATACAGCACTTCCTGTCCCCTTGATAGTCTATAACACAGACCCTATAACTATTGACATACTCTAGCTTCTCTTTATATACAGTGGTAAATGCATCTACTGAAAAGCCTACACAACTCTACTCTCTATGAATCAAAATCAATGATATACCAGTATCTGATATTCTCAATGATACCTATAGATCAAGATTCAAGCAACATATATATATTCACATTGATAAAACATTTATGTACATGTAAGGGGTCTGAATAATTCAGACTAGCTTCACAGATTGGGGTTCCAACACACTGGCCGTAAAACTCTTAATCTCTGCCTAGTCAGTGACTGCATCTATTCAGTCTCTCACACGGAACAAAAGCCTACACCTCTTCCATGGGCACAGTGGTAAACATACTGGTACTCTAAACGCTGCATCTAGGCATGAAACAAAGGACCAATTTGCAAACATGTGCCCCATGGTATACACCATGTAGAATGCATATGTACAGATTGTGTGTACCTCCACTGCAAGATACACTCACATCCCAAACCTTATTGAAGGTCTATATATGCTACAAACTAGACATCAACACAACCCATATACACAAGTTATCTACAAATCATACATTCATCTAGTGATACTTTAGCATGTGTAATATACCAACACCTGTGCATTTTCATCTATCAATAATAAATTAAAGTTAACAAACAACACTCTCAAACTCAACACATACTAGCATGGTAATCCAGCCATATAATACTTAATGACCAAAATATTCTCTCAAAATACATCTTGTATATCTTGTGAGAGTGAGTGTATTATCAAGAACACACATATTATCAATGGTAACTGATTACACCAAAATATTCTCTCAAAATACATCTTGTATATCTTGTGAGAGTGAGTGTATTATCAAGAACACACATATTATCAATGGTAACTGATTACATTCCCTTTTTGCAACACCTTTAGAAATATATAAAATCAAAGATGAGAAGAGACTTACCTAGGATGATAAAAGGATGAGAAGAAACAGGTTGATGGTTGTGGTATCAGCGTGTATGTATAGAATGACACACCAGCTGCCACGACTTCCTGCCACTGTTTCCCCTCACCCAAACTCTTTGGACTCCTCCATTCTCCAAAGAGGGGGGGGGGGGTATTATGTAATGAAGCAGGTACTGTAGCTTCATCATTGAGGAAACCTCTTATTGTGTACAGCAAGTCAATCAATCAAAAAAATGGGGGGGGGGGCATTGTGATCTTACTCCCAGGATCACACTCTTCCCTCCACAAGAAATGTCGTCCTCGACATTTAACTTATATAGAATTCACATCATACCTGTAGACACAATAAGTAACAATAACACTAAGTCATGTTGTTACTTTGCATGAATTGTAAACACTATCATCCTACTGGGCATATCAGCATAATTCATCTAATCCAAATTCAAACTGTTCAAAATCCTTATGAAAACCAGCGTCAATGGTGAGCTCAATTCATTAAAGCTGAAATTCATGACCTGTGAGGTCTTAATTCATAGAACAATTTTACATCTGCGATGCCAGGAAAGACTGAATTAATCTTCATGAGTACTGTCTCATCTCTTAAACTGGTGTAACTTAGATTCTAAATCATTATACTGGTTTGAAACTAGCAGAAACACAGTGTCATGATTTCATATCCTACTAAATCGAGTGTTTAAACTCGTCCTACACCAATTTTCAGTTTCACAGCGCTGTGACCTTTCCCTATCGACACATACTCAATACATTTATATACCAGTCGACGATATATCGGCCAACGTGGCCGACAACAATTCATGGATTATACTTCAAACGCTGTTTTACTTCGCTGGTCTAAATTCTCCAGCCAATCTCTCACAAAATTTGTGCTAATTAGCTACTGTGGTCCAGGGGAACTATACCATTGATTATTAGGGGGCAGAAATGTAAATGGCCATGGATGAAATGGCATTGTTTGATTGCCATTTGTAGGCACGCCAGCGTTTCTTTCTGGTGGTAGCACACCTGGTTGGGATAAAGTGTTTTGAGAACCTAAATGTCCCTGTTGATGGGTTGGCATGTAGTTTTGGTTAATGGTCATAGGGTAAAACGGAGGTTGAAAGGGGCTCTGTTGGGGAATCCCGTAGACTGGTTGGGGAGTTAGGGATGCAAGAAAATGAGGTTGGTAGTTATATGCAGTGGACATAACCTGTCCTTGGGTTGGTTGGGATGATGGTTGTCCTAGATGATCATAAACAAACCGCTCTGGGGGGTGCCTGACTCGTTGAGGTCGCCTGTCCCTGTTGTCCTGCCAGGTTGCTTCATCAGATCGGGTGTCGTCCTCATTCTCACTGTTGTCTGCATGGCCTCCGGTAGGGCTAACCAACACTGGTGCGGTGTCGTCCTCTGCCTCGGCGTGGCCACCTGCATCAGCGTTGTAACCTTCTGCGTTGCCACCTGCATCAGCGTTGTCATCTGCATCAGCGATGTCACCTGCATCAGCGATGTCACCTGCATCAGCGTTGTCACCTGCATCAGCGATGTCACCTGCATCAGCGATGTCACCTGCATCAGCATTGTAACTCGCATCAGCGTTGTCACCTGCATCTGCGTTGTCACCTGCATCAGCGATGTCACCTGCATCAGCGATGTCACCTGCATCAGCGATGTCATCTGCATCAGCGTTGTCACCTGCATCAGCGATGTCACCTGCATCAGCGTTGTCACCTGCATCAGCGATGTCACCTGCATCAGCGATGTCACCTGCATCAGCGATGTCACCTGCATCAGCGTTGTCACCTGCATCAGCGATGTCACCTGCATCAGCGTTGTCACCTGCATCAGCGATGTCACCTGCATCAGCGTTGTCACCTGCATCAGCGATGTCACCTGCATCAGCGATGTCACCTGCATCAGCGTTGTCACCTGCATCAGCGATGTCACCTGCATCAGCGTTGTCACCTGCATCAGCGATGTCACCTGCATCAGCGATGTCACCTGCATCAGCATTGTAACTCGCATCAGCGCTGTCACCTGCATCAGCGTTGTCATCTGCATCAGCGTTGTCACCTGCATCAGCGATGTCACCTGCATCAGCGTTGTCACCTGCATCAGCGTTGTCATCTGCATCAGCGTTGTCACCTGCATCAGCGATGTCATCTGCATCAGCGTTGTCACCTGCATCAGCGATGTCACCTGCATCAGCGTTGTCACCTGCATCAGCGATGTCACCTGCATCAGCATTGTAACTCGCATCAGCGCTGTCACCTGCATCAGCGATGTCACCTGCATCAGCGATGTCACCTGCATCAGCGATGTCACCTGCATCAGCGTTGTCACCTGCATCAGCGATGTCACCTGCATCAGTCTGTTGGAGGGTAGGGTCATCCTGCATAGGGGCCTGTTGGGTCTGAGTGTCAGGAAATGGGCGAGTGACAAATAGCTGGATATCATCGTCACTATCGTCAGCCATGGGGCCACGGCGCTCAGTGACATCCCTGTCATTGGTTTTTCTCTTTGGAGGTCTGAAAGTACTAGGCTGGGTAGCGCGAGAGTCATTTTGGGGTGGTCGGGCAGACAGTAGGTTGCAAGGTAGGAGTAGATTGCGGTGTAAGACCCTGACCTTTCCCTGACCGCTTTCTGGTGCCAGCTCATAAACAGGGATGTGCTCTCCTTTCTGCTTTACCACAACATACACCTTATCCTCCCAGTAGGATCGTAGTTTGGAGGGTCCTTGTGATGGATGCACATTTCGCACAAGTACCCTGTCACCAGGTGAGAGCACATTAGATTTGGCCCTTTCATCATAGTGGAGCTTTCTCCGTCCGGCTGCCTGTCCAGCATTTCTGGCTGCAATGTCGTAGGCCTGCTCCATCTGACTGCGCCAGCGTGTGACGAAGGCCTCCTTGCTCTCAGTCTGTCCCTCCTTCTCACGCTCAAAACCAAAGGCAAGGTCAATCGGTAGTCTCGGATGACGGCCAAACAACAAGAAGAAAGGGGAGAAACCTGTTGTTTCATTCCGCATACAGTTATATGCATGTACCACCTTGTCGACGGATGCCTTCCAGTTGGCCTTTTCTCCTTCTGGTAGTGAGCGCAGCATTCCTAGTAAGGTGCGGTTAAACCGCTCAACTTGACCGTTACCTTGAGGGTGATATGGGGTCGTCCTAGAATGGCCAATACCGGAGAGTTCTTGCAGTCTTTGGAAAAGGTTGTTTTCGAACTCCCTCCCTTGGTCGTGGTGCAGCCGTTTTGGGAAACCATACTTCAGACAATAATGGTTGAAGATGATGTCTGCAGCTGTTTTCCCGCTCTTGTTCCTTGTGGGGTACGCCTGAGCAAAGCGAGTGAAGTGGTCTACGATCACTAGAATATATTCGTAGCCACCTTTGCTCTTCTCCAAGTGAACAAAGTCAATAGAGACTAACTCGAATGGATGGGTTGTTTCGATGTTGACGAGAGGCGCTTTAGTAATCCTTGCTGGCTTCTTTTGTCTAAGGCATTCGCATCTCTGCGTGATGAACCGCGTGACATCGTCCTCCATGTTCGGCCAGTAGAAACGTTCTCTAGCCAAATGCAGTACTTGTTCTGGTCCGAGATGGCCCATGTTGATGTGCAGTTCCCTATAGACCAGGGTACGATATTCTTCGGGAAGGACGAGCTGAAGACATGATGCAGTTCTACGACGGAGAATACCGTACTCATCAATTTCCAACTTCTTCCATTCCCTCAGAATTTGCCGTGTCTGTCTCGGCAACTGCTGCCTCTCTCGGATGCTTGGTGGTTTCCCTTCGCGATACAGTTTCAGAGCTGCTGATATTCTTGGGTCTCGCTCCTGTGCGGATTTTATCTCCATCATGCTGAGCTTCTCCAGTGGACCATCTTCTACACAAGGATCATTACCATGTACAGCATTCACTGCCATGACCCATGGAGCACCTTCCTTGTGACCAACTTGGATGCCTGCACAGACAGCACTGAGTGTTGTTGGAGAGATGCATTCAGTGAAATCATGCATTGTGGAGCAGTCCAGGGGCTCACGGGAAAGGGAGTCTGCGTCCACGTTGATTCTTCCAGGTCGATACTTGATCGTGAAGGAGAAGTCTGCTAGTTCTCCCACCCAGCGTAGACCTGTAGCGTTGAGTTTGGCAGAAGTCAGGACATATGTGAGCGGATTGTTGTCGGTGTACACTGTGAAGGGTGGTGAGTAATACAGGTAGTCCCGAAATCGATCACATACGGCCCACTTCAGTGCGAGGAATTCTAGCTTCCCAGAATGGAGGTGGTACCGTTTCTCTGCTGGTGTTAATGTCCGCGAGGCATAGGCGATCACCCTGAGCTTCTCTCCCTGCTTCTGGTACAGCACAGCCCCAAGTCCCTGGTTGGATGCATCAGTGTGCAATATGAACGGCTTCTCAAAATCTGGAAATGCCATTACTGGTGCTTGCAGTAGGCTGCCAATTAAGGAGCTCAGGATCTCATGGTGGTGGTCTGTCCACTCGATGGGGTGATTAGAAGGGAGTACGTGGTCATTCTTCTTGCCTTTTCCTTTCGGCTTCCCTCCTTTGCTCTCAGGGGTGATGGAGAGGAGATTGTACAGTGGTCGAGCTGTCTTCGAGAAGTTCGGAATATACCGCCTGTAGTAGCCCACGAGTCCAAGTACTCGCCTCAGCTCACCTACTGTCTTGGGCGTCTTTTCTCGAAGAGCTTCCACAGCCTGAACGTCTACTGGGTCTGAGCGATGGCCTTCAGAAGACACGATTCTACCCAAGTACTTCACTTCCCTCTCAAAGAAACGACACTTGGATGGCTTCAGTTTAATTCCTTTTGCTTTCAACCTCTGAAGGACTTGCCGTAGATGCCTGACGTGGTCCTCGAAAGTTGAGCTGTAGACCAACACGTCGTCTAGGTAGACGTGACAGATGTCACCACTCAACTCCTCCAGGCAACTCTCCATGCATCTTTGGAATACAGCAGGGGCATTGGTAAGGCCAAATGGAATCCTATTCCATTCATACAATCCCCAGGGAGTGACGAAAGCTGTCATATGCCGGCATTCCTCTGCAACAAATCCTTGGTGGTAAGCTTTCCCTTGGTCGAGGGTGGAAAACCACTGGTTTCCACCAAGGCTGTCGAGGACATCCTGTATGCGAGGGATAGGCTGTCTGTCTGGGATGGTCTTGGCATTGAGGGCTCTATAATCAATGCAGAGGCGCAGTGATCCATCTCGTTTCCTCACACAAACCACTGGAGAAGAGTACGGGGAGGAAGATTTCCTTATCCAATTCTTCTTCAATAGACCCTGGATATAGTCCTTGACTTCACGAAGTAGTGGACGAGGGATAGACATGTATGTCTTCTGCACTGGGACTTGATCGGTGAGGTTTATCTTCATGTGAAGGTCACTGATATTTCCAATGTCTTCTTCCCCCATTGAGAATGCTTCCTTCTCTTTTCGCAGCATCTCGAGGACCATAAGCTTCTGGGGAGGGGTCAGGTGGTCAAGGCAGAAATTTGAGAGCCAGTCATCTTCAAGGGTTGTTTTGATTTCACCAACACTAGCCTGTTTGGCAACTGGGATTGATTCGATGGCAGAGATTGGTTCTAATGTAGCAATCACAGACTGTTTTGCTACCACTATATCTCCCTTGGAAGAGTTCGTCACCACTACTTTCACCTTGCTGAACTTTCCTTTTCCGATCTCCACAATCGCTGGGTTCACCTCCAGGGATTCATGTAGTGAAGTGTCAAGGGCAGGTTCGAGCAATGCTGTATGACCGCGTAAGTCTCCGGTGTGTATCTTGCAGGTGAAGATTGAGCTTCCAGGAGGGATACGTCGTGTGGTCTTCCCTGATCGTACTGATGTGTTGGGCATTGTGTATGGTGTCGTTATGAGGTCGACAATGGCGTTGATTGTTGGCTGAGGCTGACTTGGAAGTATAGAGGACATGACTGCCCCTATCTCTGAACTTGAGTTGTTGGGGACCAAGACAGCTTCTGCAATGACATTGTACCCCAATATAATCTGGTTATCCATGGCATTTGTTACAAGGAATGGTACCATAATCTCAGTCTTTGTTGGCTGGTCCAGGCAAACGCAGAACTCAACATATCCCAGGAATGGTATGGTGGTACTGTTGGCAGCGGAAAGGTGTAGAGAGCCATCAGGAAACAAATCCGAGATTGGTCGAATCTCCTTCCTTGGATGATGCTTCCTCAGCCATTCCTTGGAGAGGACAGAAACCTGGGCTCCCGTATCCCATAGCGCCTCAGCCCTCTTCTCTCCAATAAAGCAGCTGATGTTACACCTCTCACCCACTAGTCTGGCCACTCTGAGTCTATTCCCTGGACGATGGGATGTTTCTACTGGTTGTCGGGACGAGACTGGTTTGGGCGCTCCATGTCCCGTCTGGGCACCCCACTGCCGTTTCCCTGGCTGCGACATCCTCGGGCAAAGTGCTCACTGCTCCCGCACCGGAAACAGTGGGTACAGTTGTCTCCTCGGCCGGCCTCTTGGCAACTGGTACAGCCGCGTGAACGACGCTGACGTGGAGGAGGTTGGCGGGGTTGCTGTGTCTGCATCTCCTTCTGAATGATCGATCGTATGGCAGCTTGCATCTCCTCCCAGTTGGGTAACCCTGACTGTGGCTGCTCAGTTCTTTTCGGCTGCTTGTTTTTGGTGTTTTCTGTTGTTATTTGTTGCGCAGAAACTTCGCTGACAGACGGGATTTTGCTTGGTTTGAAAGCCAACTTCTGTCTCCTCTCTGCCTCATTGCCAACAGCAACTGTCAGTGCTTCGAGAAGTGTCTCATCTGACCCGTCTATATTTAGGAATGGCTTGAGTTCTTGCCGAATCACATCACTGTGTAACCCCGTCGTGATGGCATGAAGAAACATCTGTTGTACCTGATGCTCCTCATACGTCACGCCGGATCCAGTCTCTTTACAGGCAAACAGAATCTTCTGTCTCAAGTCCATGGCCCTGAGGACGAAGTCATGCTCCGTCTCTTTCCTGTCTTGCGCTGTTGTGGAGAGCTCTTGGAAGAGTGAGGTGGCATCCTTCTCCCTGTAATGAGCCCGGAGAATCCTTCGCAGAGTTGGAAGGTCTAGGCCAGCTCTTCCCTCGAGATAACGGCGGAGACGTAATCCGGGAACAATCGCTCTTATCACTTGTTCCACCACTTCCTCTTCCGGGCATCCTTTCCTCAAACCACTATCTATCTGTCGGATCAGGCTTGAAAAAGATAGGCGGTCCTTCTGTTGTGGTTCACCTATCTGGCCGAAGATCTTAAATTCACGGCGAAGAGATAGGTTTCCCACCTGAAGAGGAAGCGGGAGGGTTGCAGGTTGAGCTGGTTGGGGTCCTGGGGCCTGTAATGGTTTGGCAGTTGTTGCTGTCTGCGTCTCCATTACCTCTTCCCTCATTTGTTGATCCGATCCACTCGTCTGACACGGCTTTTCATCAGCGCCCTCCTCATCTGCACCCTTTCCAAGAGCCTCATTCACCTTCAGCCATACCGCCTCACCTCCGTCGTCCTGATCTTCGACTTCCTCACTGACCAGGTACCGGTGCAGTAGTCGTCGGAGCCCAGCGCGTCCTTTCAACTTAGCCCCAGCATCCGCCTCCTTCAGGTGAAGCATCTCAGCTACCTCGAGGAGCTCCCCCTCAGTGCTCGCCTGTAACCTTCCGAGCACGTCGGTCATTAGCTCTTCCATCTGTTCAGTCATCGTCACTCAAACCCTGGTGATGACTTCTGTGCAGCTGAAATCACTCTCTTTGGCAGATATTACCAGGCTGGTCTCCAGTGCGCTTAGGGTGGGTGATGCATTAACTAGTAATGCCGCAGGAGTGTTGCAGACATCACTGGCTTATACACCATCCGGGCAGTGCCTCCAGAAAATGTAACACCCCTGTAGGGGTACGGGGTGCTAGGATGATAAAAGGATGAGAAGAAACAGGTTGATGGTTGTGGTATCAGCGTGTATGTATAGAATGACACACATTTATTACTCTCATTAAGTCTCAACAGACAAAACTCAAGCATCATCAAATACTTTAGAGTAATAATGTATAACAAAAGCACAATGACTCTTGAACTTAACGCAACGTTAATTCACACATCAGTTCTCAGTTTAACGCATAAACTAAGCTGAACTACATAACTATTCAATTCTGTCTTAATCAGTACTTACATTCGATATATCAGTTTGACAACACTTCTAATCAATAATCAATAAACTGTCTGATTATCATTAAAGTATTATTCTAACAAACTCATTAACTTCCTGTCTATGCCAGATTCCGTTCCCATACTAATTCCATATCTGTTTTAGTCTTTCTGGTAAAATAACATATAAATTATTATTAATTGAAGTGTACTGTAACAGAGTTGGCCTTTCCCTTTCATGAGTGAAATAATTCTAAACATATAATTTATCCGATTAAACAACTCTCTCACATTATAATTTCCAATCATACAATGTATATTATAACTTTTAGTATGAGTCTTCATACTAAATGCAAAGCTAAAGCAGTAACTCAGTTATATCTATTCCACAACCAATAAGCAATTATTCTCCTAACCATTTCATCTAAAGTTTTTCCCATAAGGAAAACATTCAAAATAACTAGCTTCTCAACTTAATACTTTTTCTTCAGATAAATTACTACAACAACTTACTCACTAGTACAGGGCCAGCAAGCATAAACTGAGGGAGGAAGTCTATAAACTCTTTTCCTAACAAAGAGAACCATGGCGCTTGCCTTCATGTAGACATCAAACTTCCCTTATCCTCCTACATACAAACTTACTCCACCCTGTGAGCTGGGAGGACAACATCTTGCTAGAGACTGTGCTAACATACAGCACTTCCTGTCCCCTTGATAGTCTATAACACAGACCCTATAACTATTGACATACTCTAGCTTCTCTTTATATACAGTGGTAAATGCATCTACTGAAAAGCCTACACAACTCTACTCTCTATGAATCAAAATCAATGATATACCAGTATCTGATATTCTCAATGATACCTATAGATCAAGATTCAAGCAACATATATATATTCACATTGATAAAACATTTATGTACATGTAAGGGGTCTGAATAATTCAGACTAGCTTCACAGATTGGGGTTCCAACACACTGGCCGTAAAACTCTTAATCTCTGCCTAGTCAGTGACTGCATCTATTCAGTCTCTCACACGGAACAAAAGCCTACACCTCTTCCATGGGCACAGTGGTAAACATACTGGTACTCTAAACGCTGCATCTAGGCATGAAACAAAGGACCAATTTGCAAACATGTGCCCCATGGTATACACCATGTAGAATGCATATGTACAGATTGTGTGTACCTCCACTGCAAGATACACTCATATCCCAAACCTTATTGAAGGTCTATATATGCTACAAACTAGACATCAACACAACCCATATACACAAGTTATCTACAAATCATACATTCATCTAGTGATACTTTAGCATGTGTAATATACCAACACCTGTGCATTTTCATCTATCAATAATAAATTAAAGTTAACAAACAACACTCTCAAACTCAACACATACTAGCATGGTAATCCAGCCATATAATACTTAATGACCAAAATATTCTCTCAAAATACATCTTGTATATCTTGTGAGAGTGAGTGTATTATCAAGAACACACATATTATCAATGGTAACTGATTACACCAAAATATTCTCTCAAAATACATCTTGTATATCTTGTGAGAGTGAGTGTATTATCAAGAACACACATATTATCAATGGTAACTGATTACATTCCCTTTTTGCAACACCTTTAGAAATATATAAAATCAAAGATGAGAAGAGACTTACCTAGGATGATAAAAGGATGAGAAGAAACAGGTTGATGGTTGTGGTATCAGCGTGTATGTATAGAATGACACACCAGCTGCCACGACTTCCTGCCACTGTTTCCCCTCACCCAAACTCTTTGGACTCCTCCATTCTCCAAAGAGGGGGGGGGGGGTATTATGTAATGAAGCAGGTACTGTAGCTTCATCATTGAGGAAACCTCTTATTGTGTACAGCAAGTAAAGTCAATCAATCAAAAAAATGGGGGGGGGGGGGGGGCATTGTGATCTTACTCCCAGGATCACATATATATATATTATATATTAAGCAGGTGACATGGTTTCAAAAAAAAATGTTATGGCACATCCTCGCCCTTCTGCATTTATAATCTTTTTCTTTCAAGAAAGAAAAAAACCCAATAATCATTACTCGTCAATACGTACTTATATCGGCATCCAGTGATTCTACATATGATTTGAATGACACAAACAGTAGTGGAATTTAAAGGAGTCGGGATTGTAGTTGCTTAACCGTCGACAACAAAACATGACATGGCATGGTGTGAAGACTCTTGTAAGACGTTTGGACCATACGGACATTTTAGCCATGCATACACCATGCATGTTAACACCTCTTTCTATTGAAATTTATAACATTATAATTTTATAATTATGTAATTATAATATTATTAATAAACTTATATAATTCATAAGTCAGTTGTCTTCTCAACAATTGTATGACTACCTGCCATTGTGTGGAATATTGCAAGTGTCTATTTCTTTTCTCGGGATTGCATAAACATGTAGATATTTTATTTCATTGTTCAAGTTCCTCCCTTTTGAAATAAACTTCACGCCCGCCATAGATAAGTGTATAAAGCGATCAATTATCTCTAACGAGTGCTGTGTTGTCGTTTTTTGTCAGTACTGTCATGTAATTTTCTATTTCTGTTGCATTACAGGAACCCTAAAAACACTATCTTTGATGTGAAGCGAATGATTGGTCGGCGATTGACAGACGAGAGTGTTCAAGCGGACATGAAGCACTGGCCATTCAAGGTGATCGACCGAGGAGGTAGACCTGTGATAAAGGTTGAATACAAGGGACAAGATAAGATCCTAGCCGCAGAGGAGGTCAGTGCCATGGTTCTCAGCAAGATGAAGGAAACGGCTAAGACATATCTGGGTCAAAAAGTCACTGATGCTGTTATAACTGTTCCAGCCTACTTCAATGATGCTCAGCGACAGGCCACAAAAGATGCAGGTGCGATTGCAGGCCTGAATGTTCTTCGCATTATCAACGAACCGACAGCAGCTGCCCTGGCATATGGACTAGATAAGAATTTGCAAGGTAAGCAGCATGTTCTGATCTTTGACCTCGGTGGAGGCACATTTGATGTGTCCATCCTGGCGATCGATGAGGGTATCTTCGAAGTCAAGTCAACAGCCGGAGAAACCCATCTTGGTGGTGAGGATTTTGACAACAGGTTGGTCAACCATCTTGCAGACGAGTTTAAGCGCAAACACAAGAAGGACCTTACAAACAACACCCGAGCGATCCAACGTCTCCATGCTGCAGCTGAGCGGGCTAAACGGACTCTGTCTGGAAGCTTACAGGCACGTATCGAGTTAGAACTATTGTTCGAAGGGATTGATTTCCGCACGAACGTCACCAGAACTCGCTTTGAGCAACTGTGCTCTGACCTCTTCAAAAAGTGTCTTGACCCAGTCCAGAGCGCTATCGTTGATGCGAAGATTGACAAGAAAGACATCGACACTGTTGTGGTGGTTGGAGGATCAACCCGTATTCCCAAGATCCAGAAGCTTCTACAGGAGTACCTGAATGGCAAAGACCTCAACAAGTCCATCAATCCAGATGAAGCTGTGGCTTACGGTGCAGCAATCCAGGCAGCCATCTTGTCTGGAGATCAGAGTGAAGAAATTCAGGATGTGATCCTTGTTGATGTAACTTCACTCTCTCTTGGAGTCGAGACCACTGGTGGTGAAATGTCAACCGTGATCAAGAGAAATACGAAAATTCCAGTTAAGGCAACAAAGGCCTACACCACAGTTTCAGACAACCAAACAAGCATGAACATTGAAGTGTACGAGGGAGAGAGGGCGCTTACCAAATACAACAACCTACTTGGAGAGTTCCAGCTGCGTGGTATCCCCCCGGCTCCCAGTGGTGTGGCAGATATCAAAGTGACCTTTGACATTGACGCCAATGGCATCATGAATGTGACAGCCAAGGACCAGAGCACAGGTAGCAGCAACAATATCACGATAACCAATGACAGAGACCGTTTATCCAAGGAAGAAATTGAACTCATGATAAATGATGTTGAGAAGTTCAAGGCTGAGGATGATCTCCAGAGGAAAAGAATTCGAGCCAGACACCAACTGGAGGACTACGCATACCGGGTCAAATCCGCTGTAAACGAACCGTCTGCTGAGAGGAAGCTGACCGGTGATGGCAAACAGACGATCATTAAGGCTGCAAATGACGTCTTTCAGTGGCTGGATTTCAACTCCAATGCAACCAGAGAAGAGTTCACAAACCAACTGGAAAAGCTTCGAAAGACGTGCTCACCAATCAAGATTGAAATTGGGAGTGGACAGTAAAATGAATGACAGCCAAGAGGGCGTCAGTCAGGAGCCAGAGCAGGGGATTGTGAACCTGCTCTGGAAGAGACGAACTAAATCAGCCAATATCATTTAACAAGAATTTATAGTGCCATGTATATCCGTTTTATTGTATCTCCCGGTACGTGTACCGGAGGACACTTTTGATTTACCAGTTCGTTCTAACGAAGTTAGAATTCGAGTTCCGAAGCTATAAACATTGAAAGTCTATGGTGAAAAAAATATTTTTCGGTGTAAGGAAATTTCGAAAGAAAACGGCCAGTTCTAAGGACTTCGTTAACATGGAAATTGCCTGTAACCTGTGCAAGTCTAGAAGCCTATGATTGTTGGTGATAGCGCCCTAGCTTTTTCAGTCGTCACACACAAATATAGAGCGATTCTGTTATAACGAAGTCCCAGGACTGACACAAATATAGAGTAATTCTGTTATATCGAAGTCCTAGGACTGGCGGTTTTATTTCTTTATATCGAAATTTGGATATAACCGAACAAATGCAGTATATGAAGAAAACACATTAACCCTCCGTATGCTGTATGTTGTTCATTGAATATCCATCATGAATGTTAAATGCGATGTTACCTTGTTGATTTCCTTTAAAGCTAGTGAACGAATAGAGAGCACAATATTGTTTGTGGGCCTACTTTCCTAATTAGCTTGTAACAATTGTATGAAAAGTTCTGGTTTAGGATTCGGTTGGGGCCTAAAGTTATCTCAAAGGTTCATTCTTCAGAAGGTATGTAGGCCTAATTCCAAAGGTTCGTTATTTCAAAATCTCGCTGTAATTTCCGATGCTTCGCTATTCCCAAGTTTCGTTCTTCCGAAGATTCGTTATTCTGAAAGTTCGTTTATCCGAAATGAAATACGTTCACTTTACCGACGGATCGTTTATCCGACAATGCACACGGTTCGTTATTTCGAAGATTCGTTTATCAGAGAATAAGATGAGGTTCGTTTTTCCGAAGGCTCGTTGATCCAAAAATGAAAAAAACAACATTCTTTTTGAAGGTTCGTTAATGCGAACACGATGGCTTGACATTCCTAAGGATTGTTAGTAGGCATGAATTATTAAAAGTCATTTTTTTTTTCACTTTCGGATTAACGAACATTTCTTCATTTTCCGATTAACAAACCTTCGGTATTAAAACAATTCAAATCATTTTTAGATTTAGGAACCTTCGATGTAACGAACCTTATTTCACTTTCGAATTGACGAACCTTAGGTACAATCAATCTTCGCAATAATGCCACGCAATGTCCTAATAACGGACTGTATTTAGTTTCGTGCCATCAAATATTTAGGTATACAGTATTGTGTGTTTTGAATAACAAACCTTTCCTATATGGAACCCTATTTCATATCGGATCAACATATAATAACGCACGTTCTTCCCGGAGACGAAATGTAACACATGCAGGGAGCAAATATCCCAAACACAAAGCGATTTCTATTTAAACCCATACTGAAATGTGTTCTGTAAATGTTTCTTATGCTGTATAATTTTGTAAGCGATTCACATTCCGTTATAACGGAGAACATTTCCTTTTTTTTCTTTGTCAATGACGCATAGAAATTCTTGCTATAACCGTGTTCGTTGTAAGCAAACTTTTCACCATAAGACTTCAATAATAATGATGTCGGAACGTGAATTTTTACGTCGTTGTAACGAAATTGCGTTAACTTTGCTCGTTGTAATGGGAGTGCACTGTAAGTTGATTTTAGAGGGTCTGCTCTGTGTGCGCTTTACAAGCCCCATTTCTTGACGTATCCTGTTCAATTCGGTGTAGAGATGTATCATTAAAGAAATACAAAGGTGACTATAAGTTTAAGCGATAGCACCCTTGCTTGTTCCGTCTTGTCCACATTACAGATTAATTATCATTTTTCTTCTTTTTACGGTCTGCTTGTGTGCGCTCTGCTTAACAGACTTCTGGTAATTTGTCTGGACGGAAGCTTATAATTATTGATGATGTTTTCCCCAATATTCTGCCTTTAACAATTCAAAGGTCTGCCAGCACATTTTTGGATGTTTTTTTTTTCATTTTCTTGTAAAGGCGGTGGATCATTGTGAAACTTGGAAACCTTATCGCTTTTGGTGATGAAATAATACGTAGCATGGCATTCATCAGTGATTTGCAGAAGAGTTTGGCGATTGTACAAGACTTTGCTTCAGCTAACATAATTGTACGTGTCTTTAATAATCATACAGGGGCCACAATTTGTGACACTGTATGTGAAGATCGGTGAACAAACTAAAAAAATCTCATGTGAGATGATTGACAAGCATTTATATATATATATATATATATATATATATATATATATATATGTAATGTGTGTGTGTGTGTGTGTGTGTGTGTGTTTGTGTGTGTGCGGCAGTAAATTTTGGCATTCAAATGTAGGTGAAGACGTTCACGTAAACTCTCCACTGATATATTCGTTTGATTATAAAAAAACATAGGATGTATTTTACACAAAATTCAAAACATAATCATAATAGAGTTGGTACCACCAGTTTTTCCTATTTTTCGATATTCGGCCATTGCTGTTTTTCAAAAGCACACACAAATACACGCACACTCTCACAGATATTTTTGCCGAACTGGGATATGCATATATTTATAGCTTTGAATTTGGGGTTATTAGATTTTTAGGAGTATTAGCGAACAAATGTTCTTCCTTCAAACATACATGTAGCACTGTCAGAGAAATAAATAAGATCAAAGTAGTCAAAGAACGAGGAAATTTCAGCCTCCTTTTTGCGTAAGATTTCACTATGCAAACGTAATTCGAGTGTGAATTTACTATTTTCTAGAAATGCGAATGCGGATGCACGTAAGAAGAGAATTAAATGTGACATGAGGGATATACTATGACAGTGAGACAATCATAGGAAAGTATGGATATGTGTGCACTTCATTCTTAATTAGTGATCCATAAATAATAAACTATTCACTCATTTCAATAAATGTTATAATATGAAGAGTTCTTTTTCAAAAGGTGCTTCTATGGGACATAAAGTCAATGCATGAAAACACTTCGAAGCTTTTGAAATAGTAATCAAGGCTTTTCTCCTTGCTATTGAAGTGTATTTAGCATTTTTGAAACGAATTCTTCATAATGTTTGTATATACATGTATATAAATATTACATACACACATATATATATATATATATATATATATATATATTGAAGAGTTTGTTCTCAAAAACCGATAAGTCCATATTTGCCAAATAGAGATATATATGATTAAAGGTCAAGAAAAATAAAGAGAACAATAAGAAAATTTTTGCTTCTTTTAACCGTAACTTCAAAAATGTACCTTTATAATGTAATGACCATTTATCATTTAAAAGGTATTATTTTGTACTTTATGACAGAGACCGTACTTCAAAATCTTCAGAAATTGACATATCGGTTTTTGCGAACAAACTCTTCAATATATATATATATATATATATATATATATATATATATATGTGTGATAAAAACCTAAAATGGCAATAGATCTAAAAACGCTTTATCCTGGCGAGGAAAGCGCATGATTTAGAAACAAGACACCAAACAGGTGTCTTGTATATGTATGTATATATATATATATATATATACACATATAAGGGGTGGGCCGATCAGGGCATGAGACGCCCATATAACAACTAACTCTGGAAATATAACTAATAATCTCCGCCCCTCCCATTCTCTAAAGCATTAAATGATTATAAGGGATATCAGACTGACCAGCGTACAAATATGTTCCAATGATTTTCATGCTCTTTATGCTCTGCACACACTCTTGCTTTTCTTTGATACTTCCAAAATTCACTGTGCACAATTTCCTAAACACGCCTAGCACTTTCATTCAAGGAAATTCTCCCATTAAAACAAAATCTTAAAAATCAAAGATTTGTATTCATTTCATTTTGGCCAATTTACTTACAATTACACTGATATCCTGACAGTCTAAAAAAGAGCGTTTTCAAAATTAATCGTTTCATATTTGTCCTACAAGATCATCCCTTTAATTTCATCTTCCCCTCCTACGAGAATATGACAAGGATGTTGTGAAGTTTGCGTTTAGTGACTGTGAATGATGTCTAAACAGCATAGCAAGTAATTATATCGTGTCACTCACCAATGTACAATAATTATCATGATACAAAATATATAGAGGACTTATTTTTTTTTAATGAGCTGTAAACGTTCCCTGAAATTGTTACTATGGAAACACATGATAAATGTACAAGTATTTCTCCTGCTTTCTGGAGGTAAGTGAAGTACTACGTAGAAAGTGAAAATATGTTGAATTTTATGCAGATCAAATACTTGTACATAACGTCACCCAGTGTGGCAGTTTTCTCATGCCAGACTGCATGACTTTCCTTAAACTTTCTATAGTATTGCTGCAATCCGCCACGTCACATTTATATTTTGGTTTAATTTCCCTTTAATCTAAGCCAATGAAGAGGGCCTTTAGTCAAGACTAGCGAGCATGCGACCCTCGGATAACCGAGTCATGGTTTATTTCCGCCTGTGCTGGCGATACCATTGTCGTGTACATGTCCTTCACATTGAACTAGATTTCATCACTCTCCCTCCGCACAGATGTCTCGGAGCCTTTATTGCGCAAGATCCTTTTAGAGTGCAGCACTATCCATGAACAGGATGGTATACGCGAATTAACCGTACTTCTCTATGGCTGCTTATCGAGCCAGACTTTCAAACGAGAAGAGAAATCGAACATTAAAGAGCGAAGTAAGAGCTACACTTTGCCGACCTGCTTAAAAAAAAAAAAAAAATAAGTTTGTGTTTCGAGTGGTGAGCCAGCAAGTGAAGAGCAAGCAAATTTGAGTAGGCAGGAAAGCAAGATAGAAAACATACTTTCAGATAATACCAGGGTGGCCATTTTTGTAGTTCTTTAAATGACAAAGCTTCAAATCAGGAATATGGCATCAGGAAAAGCACCAGCCATTGGAATAGATTTGGGAACAACCTATTCTTGTGTCGGTGTCTTTCAGAATGGCAAAGTTGAAATCATTGCCAATGACGACGGAAACCGGACCACTCCAAGTTGCGTTGCCTTCACCGATACGGAGAGGCTCATCGGAGATGCTGCAAAAACACAAGCTGCTATGTAAGCAATCTACTTCATGATATTGTCGAATTGCGTTCTCCTGTAACATCACAGTCTCCGCTCACAAAAAAAGGGGGGGGGACCCTTATTCCATATCCCTGGAGTCCTGAGCCGACAGAGGTGTTTCATTGTCTAATCAACATCACGTCAATCCAGGTCACAGAACTATGTTCAGGAAGGAGTGAGCAAAGGTCATTTCGTTTTTATTTCAATGAGGCCGTTACAAATAACTGTGGCTCATCGCTCATTTAGGGAGGGTGCGTGAATGGCACACGCGCATAGACATAAGGGCCTTATTATGGGAGTTTTACCACAAAATGAGAGAAGTGCCATTTTTTAAAGTGAACTCATCATCAGATGGAGCCAAATAAAACATTTTCAGGGATATCTCACTTGTAACATCGTAAGGGATATTTTGAAGTAATTATTTAACATATTCTATACTTTTAATTTTATTTCCTTTTTTTGTAGCAGATTTAATCGCAAATAGCTCAACCTAATAGAAATGGACTTAGCTCTTTATGCGATAAAGCTCGCCATATAAAAAAAAGGACCGAAGGGTGGGTACCAGGTCTGGCGAATAAAGAAATTTAGTTCAGATAAAGCAATCGAGGTTCAGATCTACAAGGTGTCTCTTTGAGAAATGGCATATGCAAAATAATAGTTGCCTTATTTCTTTTCTTTAATTGTCCAATTTTCCTTTTCCTAGGCTGGAAGTCATCATAACTACAGGCTGCTGGGATTTTTCTCAATATAGTTACGTATAAAGTGATCGAGTATCTTAATATTGGGTACTTTTTTCTAAATCTTCTGATTTAATGTTCAATTTCTCTTGCACTACAGGAACCCTAAGAACACAATCTTTGATGTCAAGCGGCTGATTGGTCGGCGATTCACAGACGAGAGTGTGCAAGCTGATATGAAATACTGGCCATTCGAGGTGATCGACAAAGGAGGTAGACCCACGATAAAGGTTGAATACAAGGGAAAAGAAAAGATCCTAACCCCGGAGGAAGTCAGCGCCATGGTTCTCAGCAATATAAAGGAGACAGCTAAGGCATATCTGGGTAAAAAGGTCACTAATGCTGTCATAACTGTTCCCACCTACTTCAATGATGCTCAGCGACAGGCCACCAAAGATGCTGGTGTCATTGCGGGGCTGAATGTCCTTGGTGTTATCAACGAACCAACAGCAGCTGCCTTGGCATATGGACTTCACAAAAAGTTGCAAGGTGCACAACATGTACTGATATTTGACCTCGGTGGAGGCACATTTAATGTGTCCATTCTGCTTGTTGATGATGGCTTCTTCGAAGTCAAGTAAAGTGCTGGAGACACCCATCTCGGTGGTGAGGATTTTGACAACAGGCTGGTCAACCATTTTGCAGAGGAATTCAAGCGCAAACACAAGAAGGACCTCAGAAACAACCCACGAGCACTTCAGCGTCTCCGAATAGCAGCTGAGAGAGCTAAACAGACTCTGTCTAGCAGTTCCCAAGCTAGCATTGATGTCGAATCACTCTTTGAGGGAGATAATTTCTGCACAAAAGTCAAGAGAACTCGCTTCGAAGAACTGTGCTATGATCTCTTCGGGAAATGCCTTGACCCAGTTGACAGTGCTCTTGCTGATGCAAAGATCGACAAGAAAGACATCAATACTGTTGTGCTGGTTGGAGGTTCAACTCGTATTCCAAAGATCCAGGAGTTGCTTCAGGAGTTTCTAGATGGCAAGGATCTTACAAGGTCCATCAATCCAGATGAAGCGGTGGTTTGCGGTGCAGCAATCCAGGCAGCCCTCTTGTCTGGCGATCAGAGCGCAGAAATCCAGGATGTCGACCTTGTTGACATAACCCCGCTCTCACTGGTGAATTGAAACCCGCGGTTGCAAAATGTGGACCGTGATCAAGAGAAATACAACAATACCCACTGTGGCAACTGCCACCTACACCACAAAATCTGATAACCAAAGACGCCTGAGGGTTAAAAACTATGAGGGAGAGAGGGCGCTCACGAAATACAATAATCCACTAGGAGAGTTTGTGCTCCGTGGCATTCCTCCATCTCCCAACGGTGTGTCAACGATCGAAGTGATTTTTGTTATCGATGCCAATGGCATCATGAATGTGACAGCCAAGGACCAGAGCACAGGTCGCAGCAACGATATCACAATCACTAATGACAGTGACTGTTTATCCAAGGAGGAAATCGAACTCATGATCAACGATGCTGAGAAGTTCAAAGTTGAGGATGACCTCCAGAGGAAACGAATTCGAGCTAGAAACAAACTGGAGGACTATGCCTACAGGGTCATACCTGCTGTCAGCGAACCTTCAGCTGAGAAGAAGCTAACTGCTGATGACAAACAGGCGATCATCAAGGCTGCAGATGATGTCTTTCAGTAAGTTGGATTTCAACTCCAAGGCGAAGTAAGAAGAGTTTACACAGCAACATGAATTGCTTCAGAAATCGTGCTCACCAATTATGTTAATGAAAATGAATGTTTGGATTCGACAACAAGATAACTATATATAATAGTTATCTTGTTGTCTTGATGGTATGTCATCGAGTAGGTGGGGCCTACCTTTGCAGTAGGTGGTCAGTGGTAGGACTGAGATGGAACGAATTAGCCAGAATCATTAGAGAATGGAACAACTATTCAGGCAAATATCAATTTTGAATTACTGAAACTGCACCGGTCCGACACTCGAGACACAGTGAACAGTTCCAGTACGTCTATTGTCATATTTTACTTTACATCTACGTTATATGTATACCAAGCAACAAAAAAAAAAGACAAATAAGCATAATACAAAAAAGCGGATCATGTCTAGAAAGTGTGTCAGCATATGTAAGTGCATAGACGACAATTCTCAATATCAAATATGAAGAAATCGCAGAAGCAAAGCTTGTAAACGAGGGTTCCAGGAAAGAAATACGTTTTGGAATGGAAATAGGACACAAAGCACTAATAACAAAACTATATTATGAAAGCTAAATTAGCAAAGTACAACGGATAAAAAAAGTAAAAGAAAAGAAAAAGAAAAAAATAGGAAAAAGAATAAGAACTGAATGAAAAACCAGCATATAAATGTGATCCGCTACGACAAAAGGATCCTAAAGTCGCTGACGGCTGAGCCGAGAAAATTTAGTTTGAAGTAAATCGGATTTCTGTTTTGGCAAAATTTTGTAGTCTAATGTATTGTCTATCATCTGAAGAAATTTGGAAACTTAATGATCAAAGGAAAGGCAAGAAATCAGCGTTTTTCTAAGCCATGATTTTCAGACTTTCAGCGGAACAGAAACATGTCCGAAGATTTGGATTAAGCGCCGCAGATAGACTCCGCCCCTAGCAATAAGCGTTTGATCCTTTTGGTCAGTGCGTGGCACCCTGGTTACTGATTGGTCATGCGTAGACCGCTGGCGCTAAGCTTGACTGAACATTGCGGAGGTTGCTATGAGCAGACCTTCTATTAGCAAGAGGTGAAAACTGTCTTACCTCCCCTTGAGCAAGATTGCGTCTAAACGAAAACTTTGAAGGCGGCTTGCTCGAAATGCTGAATTCCGATTATAGACCACTCGACATAAATTCACCAATATCTCCGCAACCGAGTATTTTTATGAGTCGTGTTATATACGAAATTAAAGCGGAAAAGTAAGGAAATGATATCATGTCATTTTCAGAAAATCGTCCTCCACGACTTTTGGATCCTTTTTGTTGTAGCGGGTCACAAATACTTAAGTATACGAGCATATTGTGTGCCATCAAGTTCATAACGAATTCAAAGTATGAGTAATAGTGTAATGATTATGGGAACATGAAGGCTGAAACAAGAGGTAAAGCAAGCTTTCATTGTTCCTTTCAAATTGATCAGTCAATTATTAAAAAGGATAATGTAAAATAACAGGTTAAATAGTTCTAATCATGGAGGTGAGTCCTCTCACCTCCCTGTTCTACTCAGGCAAGTTATAATTATTATGTACCATTGATTTGAGTTTTTTGTTTGAAAATCAACAGAGAAGAACATTTGATTAAATCTCCGAGAAGATCATTCCTAAATTTGGGTCCGGGGAAACTGACACAGCATTACATTTAGGACGTGTGTTTCGTCGCATTTGGATCGCTGCTTGCTAATGAACATCCATTGTGTCCGTAGAGGCCACGTGAAACTATTCATCATGCAGTCGTCATTATTCATCACGATATTTAGCTGAGTATAACACTTGAGATTTTACAACAAATTGCATGAAGAGAAAATAATTGTAGATGCGTTATGAAAGACAGGACTGAATGAAGATATTGTGAAATGGGTCGCCTTTTGACTATATGACTAATTATTGGTCACTTGTACATCACCTCGATTTAGTTTACATGTTGTCTGACTATCTTTCAAAATATTACAGGTTCCATATTTTGTAACATGCATCTGATATAGTGTGACCTGGAAAGTTTTTATTAATTGTACACTATACTTTGCTCCATTAACTTATATATATTGTGGTAGTCGTATCGACATACGTGTACAACCGGTATGATGATAATACGAATGATAAGCTTTATCGATTAGAAAAAAAATGGAGTTATGATGCATCTGGCCATTCTAATCAAATACGGAGCTTATTGTTTCTGTTTGTGTGAAATTGAGATTTGTACTTTTCGCTAGGAAAGTGCTAATTCTTGATATTTAATCCTGCGCTCATTGCTACATCTATGTGAAAATGTGAGAAAAATACTTTGGTGCAATGATTCTTTGTTGAAAACTGTTGATTTGGGGCAATTTCGATCCAAAATCTGTATTTTGACGTTCAAATGACAGTGATTATTAATGTAGCCTCTGGTGGTCCATTTGGTTTAATGATCAATACTATCAATAAGATATCACGTTATCAAACACAAAGTAACAAACATTTCGTAAAAAATTAGGTGCCACCTTTTTTTTCTCCAGGTAAATCCTTTTTGAATGATTAAACCATTTCTGAACAGAGTTTGATCAGGCATATACCTTGTTTGATCTTAATATGATATTGTGAGTTTTTAGAATAATATTTACTTGCATTTGAACAGCACACAAGGACATCATACAACTATTTGATGCCCCCACCTCAACTCTTCTTTTACTATAAGGCTGTGACATTCTGCTCTCTCGTGCGCAGTACAGCTCGATTAAGTTACCCGTACCTTGTTTCAGGCTGCAAAATATCTGTCTATACCAGAATATGCTTTAAAAATGAATTCTGTGTGCTTTGTACTTTGTGTCCTCACAGACTTTCTTTTTTCCCCGTGCCTTAGCTCTCCTCAACTGTATGTATCTTTATTTTAACTGCAACTGGTGTACATTGCGTTTTTGCTGTGAATGTCATAAATACATGCTATGTTTATACCGTTATACAAGATATCCACAGGCACGCACGCTAATACAAACAAACGAATGCTCTTGCATAATCATGCTGGCATTATACGCAGAGTTGATAAAATTATGTACATACTACACTGACATCATACTAACATCCATAGGCCTACTTTGTACCATTCCTGTTATGTTATTTAAAAGAATTATGTAGAAATATGGTCTGTGTGAGAAAAGAACAAAAAACCATCCGCAAATCACCTCAATTGAAAATGCAATGGAATGAAGTATTACATCATGCGTGCATTTTTTGGAAGCCCGGCACACTACTTACGAAAAACGCTTGCGTTTGCAGTGTGCATGCGATGAAGCATTTCGACGGACAGTGCGCTATAGCGTATAGCGCTTAATTAGCACTCTCTCAATCTCAGATCTAGCACCTTCTCTCTTGTTTCTTAATTCATCAAATATCAAATAACAACAATCTATTTTTAGGTGTTATACAAAACAAATAATACATGATTTTCGTTCATGCAATTGGTAATATATTTCATTTGGTGAAAAATAAAATAATTGATTGATTCAACTCGGCTGCGCTTTGTTGAATGGATCATTTCATCTTTCACCTCATGAAATATTCTGTCCATTGCACTCATAAATATTCACTATTTGTGCACTGTCACATCCCTTCAGATAGAATTTTTCAGAGTTACATAGACCGATATCATTCCATTGATGGAGATAGCAGTCTACTTTGGTATGTTGTTCACATGGTAGCCATGACTGCATGTGATGAGCTGTTTGTTTTATGTTTGTTTGTGTTTGTGTGTGTGTGTGTGTGTGTTTGTGTGTGAGTGTGAGTGTGTGTGTGTGTGTGTGTAGGTGGATGGGTGTGTGTGTGAATCTATTTTAGGCTCCTGCATATAACTTGATGAAAATGGATTTAGCACCTTTGGGAAAGAACCTTTTAAGTAGGTCCTACAGAAAATGAAGACTGTACTCGTTTTTATGGCATCGACTCTTCTCACGGTTGATGCATTTGAATCTAATTCTATTCAATTAAACTCAATTTATCTTACGTTTATGAAAAAAAAAAATACTGAAATTACAATGATTTTATTAGGCCCTATACCATAATCTTGCAAATACACGTGCCTATCGACAAACAGTTACCTGCATGAAGATCCACAAGTCAATCTTCTTGCAGATTGTGATGTGAAAAAAACATGAGAAGATTTCAATGAACGTTTTTTTGTGTGTGTGTGTGTGTGTGTGTGTGTGAAAAATTGCAATGCCAATAAACATGTTATTCACTCACTCCTACCAGCAAGGAGCCGTGAACACTAGTCTGGGCTCCGTCCCTTTATTCCTCAGTGCGATATTTTACCAATTTGTGACAAACCCAAAGAGGGCGCAAATTTTCTGATTGCGATAAGACTGTGCGCCCAACGCAGTTCTCGGCGTATCGCAATCCTCGGATGTCACGCCCTCTTACGGCTTGTCGCGCACACTGAATAACCGCTACTGTCGAACACAGAACTTGAAGACGAGTTGGCAATCTGTGCAGCTGTCGAGTAAAAAGATTCCAGACGCTAGACTATACGTGAACACTTGAGGGCTCACATGGGTAAATAATTCCCCATAGAGACGTGTGTTAAAATTAAAATTTCAAAAAATTCTGTAAAATAGCTGGGAGAAATGAGGTGTTTCATCTTCACTAACCCAGTCAGTCCGCAGCGCGTTCGATAATGAGGCACGAACGACAATTTTATTCAGAATCACGTTTGCGCAGTTTGTGCCCTTGAGACTGACGAGATTTGCGAGAGTTTTTGCAGAGGTCGCAACAACAGCTTTCATAGCTTTCGCAGTGCATTGCTTGACCCAGTATGGTTGGGTACGTTATAGAGCTGATTATGCTCATTAATTTGATACCTAATTCCCCTATTTTTGATCTCAATATAGTAGTCCATTTTAGCATCAAAGTAAACGATTATTTTGCCAGTGTTCAAGAAGCTTTTAGATCATAGTTTAGTGTTTTGCTAGTTCCTGACTGGTATTGAAAATAGATCTCCGTAATTTCTTCGATTTAACAATCGTAAAAATTGAGCGAGTATGATCAATTAAAAAACGAAGAGGGGCACCATTTTCAAGGTGAATTTTCCTGTTGAAAACAAGGCAAATTATGTTTTCTTACCGGAAGTGGGGTAGTGAATGAAAATGCGTGGAGTGTGTTGTTGATACCCAGACAATGGTCGTGGACAATGACCAGGATTGGAGTGCTTCATGAGGAATTCCACTATCCACAGCTAGTCTTTGTTCATTCTGAAATGTGATGTGTGCAAGCACGTGGAAACATGTGCTTACTTCTTTCATGTGCATGCATTTCACCCTGTGTCAAGAATTCAGACTAGCAGTGCTCAGGGCAATCCACATGAATAATTGATAAAGCATTCATGTGCCTTGCAGCAGAGCTCGGGACAGGTGCACACTCACGTACACATCATTGGTTCCTGTGTAAAGTTCAAGTTTTGTATAGAGAGTGAAAATTCGATCACAATCTGGAACCTAACATTTAAAAAAATCATGGATTTCATGAAACTAATATAGGCTTTCATTTTCAAATTACCTCCAACTCAATTGTACACTATTCAGCTATTACTCATATCAATGACACTTTTATCTGATACATAGTTTTTGAACTCACAGCATTGAGTCAGCAGCCAATGGATACTACGCAATGCGACAGATTTCGACCAATCACAGACCCGGAATTCCGGTGCGAACGCGAGGATAATCTTTTTAAACTCGACGCTAGACATGTCTCTGAATTTTGCTAGTTCCTGATCCGTATTGAAATGAAGATGAGAAAACTTGCCCTTATTGTGATACTATATACTTTTGCGGACATAGTCTTTACCATATTTTAGAGGGGCATGAAAGATTTCAGGTTAGTTTTTTGACGTCAAACGTGAAGGAATATTTTTGAATACAATACCGACTTTGAGAGAGATTTTGATATTCTATATTCTTCTTTTCCATTTTATTTTGATCATTAGCATATTTGCTAATGTTTTCTCTTTCAGTCGATATTAAAAGTGTCGAAAACTGACAAGAAATACTCGTTCTACACGGATTTATTCATGACCATGTATCTGCTCATTACGTATGCAAGCACCGCTCAGCCGTGCATACGACTTAAATAAATACGTGCGTTTTCGCTCGCGCTGCGGACTGACTGAACCTGAATAAGTGAGATGTACCCTTTCATCCATCAGATTTCCAGGGTGGGTTGTTTTGCTCTAATTCTGTACAAGGGTCCGCAAAGCCAGACTACGAGTTCTTGTCACTCAAAAAATCACCTATTTTCCGTACACGTACCCAATGAAATATAGTCCCCTCAAATTCCATCAGAGAAGCTTTCATCTTCCAACCAAAATACAGTTTGTAGAGGAATTCATACTCAATGTCTACAGCTATTCAGTTTTTTTGCCAAACTACATCATTGATTTTTAACTAATTTTTTTCTTCATTTATTTTGGTATCTTTGGTACGAATTTGTGAAGGGGTCTGGGACAGTCCATTTTATTTACAGGTGTGAGCCCTATTGTGGAGGTCATATTTCTTATTTGACTTTTTAACATCATAAATGTGTTTTTGGTGATATTTGCCCCTACATCATGTGAGAAATTACACATTCAAAGCTTATAAAGCTTCTCAAAGGGGACACTTTTGAAAATCATGGCCTTTGGGGTTTTTTTTGAATAAATTCTTGCAGTGCTGATCGGTTCTTCATAAGATGAATACATAGATGCAGGCAGTTATCCTTGATTATGGGGGTGTCTTCATCACCTTATTGCCTACAAAGTACTTGAAGAGACTTTGTTTTGTCAAACAGACAAACTACATCATTGATTTTTAACTAATTCTTTTCTTCATTTATTTTGGTATCTTTGGTACGAATTTGTGAAGGGGTCTGGGACAGTCCATTTTATTTACAGATGTGAGCCCTTGAGGGAGCCTTCGAAATTTGTTTGTTTACTGCCCTAAACGTTTACAAGAAGTTACTTGCCTAGTTTGTTTAATGTGTATATATATATATATATATATATATATATATATATATATATATTCTCTCTTAATCAGTGTGGCAGTGTTTAGACCTGTTCGGTTTTGTTGCTTTTTCTATTCATTCAAAATAGAATGTCTATTGCAGCCATATACTATCCTCTCAACCCGAGCTCTGAGTCTGCGTATTCCCTAAATCTCCGACTATTATTGTTTCAAGGTGTATTCGACTATCTATGCAGATATTTCTTTGAATGAGGAGGTGTTTTTCTTTCGTTCTATTTGGACTCCTAAGAAATTCAATACCTGTGGCAAGGCAATGTTAAATTGTTTCTTAAGGTCAAGTCAAATTATGGCTTAGTATAGATGTATGCATCGAGTCGACAAAATGGCTGTCATGATGGATCTACTCTCAAATTCTCTATACCTAGATGTCTGTTTACTTATCCGAAAATGAAAAAGGGGTTCGTTAATCAGAACAATTGTGGTGTAATTCCGAAGATTTATTAATCCAAAAAGGATATAGGCTCGCAGTTCCTAAGGTTTTTAATCCAAAAATTACATGAGGCTCTATATTCCGAAAGGTTCGTTAATCCTTTAAAAACAACAACTATAACAACAACATTAACATTAACGACAACAACAACAACAACAGCGAAAACGACGACGACGACGAAAACAACAAAAACAAGAAATTGCGTTCGCAAACCTTCAGAATTTGCAAGCCTTATTTCATTTCCAGATTACTGAACCTTCTGAACAGCGAACCTTATTTAATTTATTAAAGAACCTCCGGAATAACAAACCTTCGAAATGACGAATAGAAGCGTAATTAATGATGGTCTTATTTTTACTACCCATCATGAGTCCCTGTGGTTGCACTTTAATGTTTTAGGGTTTAAAAAAATGTTGATGTACTCAGTAAATGATTAGTCCAGCTGCTGGCTGATTTTAATCGTCCTCATTCCTTATACTCATGCACGCATTGATATAAACATGTTCTCCACAATAAACGCCCGAAACCGCTGATAGCGCACACTCCACCAATCGGTACCCCCCAGAATTGCAATTGAATTGCAATCGTATGACTCTACAATACTGCATTAACCTTTGGGCTTATTTTTTTACATACTGACCTGTTCACTTTGTCCCCTCTTCGAAGAATTAATGGTATTCTTTTCCCCTGGATGTTTGTAATGTTGTCATCTATGCTATTCTGCCCATAGCGTCTAGAAGTTGACTTTCCGTATGTTACTCTTGTTCATATGTCCCTCTATTTTCTATTTTCTTGTCTTTTTTTCAGGCGTCAAAATATTACTTTTCCCCACAACTATCTTCTGTTTCTCTTGGCATGCTCCTGCCGAAGATCGCTGTTTATGTTATTTCTGTTGTTCTGTTACTGTTTCTGTTTCTCTTCTGCGTCCTTGTCTGCTATTTTGTCCTCAGTTTGTCAGTCTTGTCCATCCCGTTTTGTCCTGTACAACCTTCTCTCCAGTAGTTGTCTTGTTGTCTAGTCCTGTCTCATGTTTGTTCGCGTCTATGTAAATGTATTTATTTGTTAATCTAATTTCTAGTGGGCTTCCAGACTTCTTCCACTTTGTTATTTTTTTTTTGTATCTACGATGATTCAATTTATTTTTTCATCGATGTCCTTCTCCAGAGGGGCCCACATACTACAAGCTCTGTCTTTTTAGTGGGTCCCTCCATTTTTCGCACCTAAAGCAACGGTATACATGTATTTCACTTTGATCACTTCTGTTTCTTTCTTATCATACAATGTGTGATTATTATAGGTCCTCAATTGTTGTAGTCTTTTCATTTCACTATGTTCTACTTATCTTATTCTTTGTTATTAAATGAAGTGAAACATGTTTTGTTTCTTATTATACAATGTATGATTATTATAGGTCCTCAGTTTTTGTAGTCTTTTCATTTCACTATGTTTTACTTATCTTATTCTTTGTTATTGAATGAAGTGAAACATATGTTTTGTCGAAAAATGAAATAAACTTTGAATTGAATTGAATTGAAACAGGATCGACATTTCTGTTAATTCAGGCGGCATCAACGTCCGTGGTAGGCACTACACTGCTCTGCCTCTATATCGATAGTGGTGTATTGAATACAGTACAGGAAGTGGACTTTAAATAATTGACTCGTAGCAGATGGGAGATTCGGAAATGGATATCTCAGGCGTATTGGCGATTTGTTAAAAGAAATTAGGAAATGTTTGTTAAGCTCGCCCATTTTATTTTTCCTCACAAACGCTAACATTCATAGCGCAACAATAAAACTCGAAAGTTTTTTTATCCTGATTTGAAAATAGTGTAATTTGTCCGAATAATGGGTCTACATTATTGATAGCTTCATCCTCAATAGGAATGATCTATTTTTAGAAATTTTGGTACACTGTGGAAAATTGCTAGGTAGGTTCGTCGACGATGTAGGCCTAATGTGCGTTTTGTCCTTGGTGATGATTGGATAGATTACGCTTTACCACGCTTATATTCTCATGAAATATGAGAAGGCATACACAATACAAATATAATGATACACAGTGTACATGTATTAATTGGAGTGGGGTCGTAGGTACTGTATCCAGAATAAACGCAGGATCAGTACGTTGAACTAAAGGGATGCGGTTTTGCTGGTGAGAAGTACAGAGATAGAATAATTGCGAGCTGCAGGCGGCTCATCGTACAGATGACCACAAGGATGGGAGAACAATTATGACTATGAAAACTTTACAACTTTACCGTATAGACGGGTAGTGAGGTAAGCAGATGGAGGGCGAGGATATGGGGGACATGATATGCTCGTTTGGCGGTATGGATATGCCGCTCAAACACGAAGTCATATAACCTTGGAATCGATTGTCAATTTCTAACTTTAAAGGAATGGTACAGTATTGGTTGATGGAGGATTTTGTCTTTAACTTTTGCGAGATACTTTGAAACCACTTTATGAAATGCTATAAGAGTTTACAACTCTAAGAGGAATTTAAAGTACCTGATGACAATCGGTTTTGAAATGACACATATCCCAAAACAAAGTAAAACAAAGCAATCCTAATAAAAGGTTGGTCCCACCTTTTATTAGGATTGATATATGTTTTAGATGTCTCAGCCACTTCAAACTAATCTTCATGAACTAAACTTTGAATTTCTTTTAGAATTATTATGCTTCTCCATATTTCGGAAGAGATTACTCATTTTCTCAAAAAAATAAAAAACATCATAAAAAATGATGGAAAACTGAAGTCCATCTCAACCGAAACTGTACCATCTTTTTGTTTTAATTTCTTGGTTCAACCGATGACAGATACTGGGAGCTTGGAAAAAAATTCTATGAGCCCTAAGGGTCAGCCTTCTTTCAATTTCACAAGCGGGGAGGCTGGGATGTCCGATGCAACTGCATTCGATAAAATTTTCAAGCTCAAGCTAAGGTTCGTACGAATGTCGCTGTTCGTACGAATAATCATATTAATAATGATAATAATAATACTAATACTAATAACAATAATAGTAATAAATAATAATATTGATAGTAATAATTATAATAATAATGATAATAAAATGATGATTATAATTAAAATGATGATAATGATAATAATAACAACGGTGATAATAATGATAGTAATAATCAAGAAGTTAAGAGGGCTTGTTCTGAAGGACACATTTCTAAGCCTACTATGGAGAAAAACAAGTTCTGTTGTGTGGATAGATACACATGCTAAAGGCATGTCTGGCTCCCATGTAAGCGTAAATATTTATCGCACTGTTTTACACAGGTGTCACCATCGTATTGGATGTATATGGGCAGAGGGTGGGGGGGGGGGTCTTGATGGAGAAGGTTATTGCTGGGCATCAATTTCATGAACTTTCTGCTTAAATGATAACTCGGGCTGTTTTGTAAGCCCCGAGATTGTGATCGCCATAGCGTGATCGACTTCATCAGGCAAATGGTCACAACGATATCAATAAAATTTCAATTTTTTTCGTATCCTTCTGTCAGCCTTCTCTATAACAGAAATGCACACCTCTCAGTACGAAAAACTATAGCAGAGCGGGATTCTCATGGAGGGACGCAAGATAACAATGTTTTATTCCTTTTCATCAGCCTTAGTGGCGCGTTTACAATGAATGGAGGTTTCAATAGGCCTAATAGGCATTTCTTTTTGAGAATAAAAGAGAACGAACCAAATTTAGCTTGTCATCTCATGTGAAATGAGGCTTGCAGTATAATATAGATTTTCTTTCTTCCAAGAGAAAAAAAAAGAAAAATGACATATATGGTGGATTCGTAACCTTGATGGGGATTGTATCATTATCATGTACATTTCTTTCTTCCAAGAGAAAAAAAGAAAAATGACATATATGGTGGATCGTAACCTTGATGGGGATTGTATCATTACTATCTTTGCCAATGCCATGACTTTAATTATATTAGCAGCACCTCATACATTTTCCTGCGGTATCCCAATACTTGATGCGCGGTAGTTGATAAAATTTAATGAACATAAATTCAGACCCTTGTATGGTGTTTAAGATCCGTTTGATGTGCTAATATTATAATTTCTTCCCATCCCTTCCCCTCTCCCTTAAGTCAGATCGCAGAAGGTAACATTCCTCAAAATATGAAAACTGTGACACAGAAAGACACTCTGAACGGGTTATTCGATATCCATCATGACTATGATTCATCGACTATGACATTTCAGGCCTTAAGGGACTCAGGGTCCCTTAATTTATATCAAAATTTATTTTCTTCATGTATTCAAAGCCAAAAAAACATAAGCAATTAATGTAGTAAAACAATATATTTACACATACACACCATATTTACATAAAAGCATCAACAGTGCATTAACAGATGATAGTAGATACAATAATATGTACGTTTTTATGGTCAGATACTAGATATTCACGTAGCTTCTTGTGTTATTGCCAAAACGGTAAAATACTTTCCCATCTGTGAAATATACTTAGTGACTTGGTTATTCATCAATAATTACCCTTACTGGAAAGAACACAGGGATGTCCCAGAGTGTGTTCACAATGTGTTTACTTAATCGACTATGTAAAATCGTTCGAATTAGTGATAAGACAGTCATATGGATTTCAAAGAGAGTACACATAGTAATGTTGTGTTTCCCACTGTAAAATTGATGATTCACAATGTGTTCACAATGTTTAAACACTCAAATTTAACAGTGTTAACACTGTTCACACTGTATTGCGCACTTCAGACTGTGTGTGTTTTTTTTCCGCCTGAGTGGTATTTCTATTTCCTGTCTTTGTTTTTGTTTTTGTTTTCCTTTTGGTGCTCTTTTAATCATTTTTCCACGTCGATGTGACATACATAAAAGATAAAACAAATCAATGAGTCCAATACATCAGAAAACAGCAATGAAATACATGCCTACGTGAAGCCATTGAGTACAACACAATGATAAAGTAATTCACTGCGGATCAGTATGTAAAGCACGGTTGTGGGTGGGACACCTATGCATACAGCAGCGCGGTGCGGCGCTGCATCGCTAACGACTGATGCCTTTCATATACAATCGGCTCTTGGTAGTAATTTGCTGGTGTTTTAAGTAGGCGTTCATCATTGATATGATATCCCGAAATAGCTTTTGACAAATGGCGGCCTATTAAGTTCTACTTTTACATACTATGAGCATGATATTCAGTCCCCATCATACTATCTAGGGATGCACGTTAAAATGTGAGGGAGAGTGAGAGTGAATATATATACTCTCTACCAGATCCAGCTAGATCTCGATTTCTAGATGACCAAAACATAGCTTGATAAATAATATATATATATATATATATATATATATATATATATATATATATATATTTCTTTTTCTTGTGAAATTTGATGCATACAACTCTGTGGATACAAATTGCTTTAAAGAGATCGAGAAAACCTGAGGAGAATGTGTAGAAATAACAACTCATCCCTTGAAAATATAAAAAATGGTCAAAGTAACAAAAGGATATCATTTACTTGTTGTACTTCACAGTGATTAAGTATCGCTCCAAAAGATGCTGCAGAATAAGATTCTTTAGAAATCAACGTAGATTTATGTGAGGCACATTTTCTCTGTCCTATTTTGAGGGCAAGTAGCATGGAACATACAACTATAGTCATTGCATGAAAACACTCATTGACGTCCACGCCCGTTGCCATGGTAGCGCTTTATGTTTGTTTTAAGTGAGTCGAAATTGCAAGAAAGGTAACATATTCTTTAAAGATATCTTTTTACAACATAACAGAACTATCTTAGAATGTCTATTCCAAGTTATGACTTCATCTTTTGCCATCAAAATTTTGGTTACATAAAGTCGCATTATTCATCAAAGTCACGTTGTTCCTCAAAACATGGTGATTGTTTGGATTACAGTTCGTCATTCCGAAGGTTCGTTATTCCGAAAGTTCTTTATTCCGAAGGTTCGTTTATCCGAAAATGAAACAAAGCTTGGTATTCCGAAGGTTCGTTACGGACCCTATTGCATGTCGGATCAACGAACCTTCGGAACAACGAACCCTATTTCATTTTCGGATTAACGAACCTTCGGAATAGCGAACCCTATTTCATTTTCGGATTATGAACCTTCGAAATAACGAACCTTCGGAATAACGAACCTTCGGAATAACGAATAACACTTGCAAAGGAAGCACATCAGGGAAAAGCGAAAACATACTCATTATCATGCAGATATCAGAATTCTGAAAGACTCAACATCTTCTAATCAGTCTACACGCAGGGAGTACACTGTAGCTCCATGCTACACGCGTCCGGAATCTGGTGTTTGTGGACAAATTTTAACACAAATTATATTGTTCAACTATGCTGCTGGACAAATTCATAAGACATGTATTTCTTGGTGAAGCTTTCTTATTGTTCAAGACATCACAACGTGGACAGATATTTGCTAAATTTAGAATAGTGCACTGTCTTCAATATTGTTGTTGGTTTTTAATTGGTTGACAAGGTTGACTGTCATCAAGCCGCACTCACAGAGGCAACCCAATCAAACAAATTACTTTTCCCCCGTTTCGTCTCTATTACATTGGTAGTATGCTGATTTTACATTTGTTTGGAATGAGCTGGAATTCCATAATATGTGCATAATAGCTTAATGAATCTCCTAGGAAATCAATGAAACATGTAAAACAATGTCAATAAAACATACTCAGGCAGCAGTGAGGCTGCCATATGCACTTTGGTACATCGCTCAACAATAGCCCGCGAGCTGTAATACCGTAATACAAAAGCTGTGTTATATATACCGGTGAACATTGTCAGGCCCAGACGCCACTAAAACAGCATCAAAAGCAGCCAATCAATTGAATGGGATTCTATTATCCCTATCACTGGATTCTTTCCCCCTCGTGTTTTTAAAGCGTATGATGGTGCTTCAAAAAGCATTGTTTAATGCTATATCCAGCTCCAACCATATCGAAGTTTTTTGAAAGACCTTAGAGACGCAGATTTGAACTGGACAGATATCTTTGGTGTTTTAGTTGAGTTTTGTGCTTGGGTTTTATTTTGGGTGACAATTCGCAGCTGCACGGAAAAAGGGAAACTGCTCTTTGATATCAGCAATCAGGATCAACATAATGACGGGAAGAAGAAAACCGAAAGTAAAAAACGTGAGTACTGAAGGACTAATAATCTTTCTTTATCTACAAAAATACTTGAAGCAGTTAAATGTATCTGTGTATGTGTTGTTGTGAAGACAAGGGGCCCGGAAAACATAACACAAGTGAGGACTTTTGATGTAATTTAGGGTTACAATACCCCGATACTTTACAGTTTATCAATCACTTTTATAGGTTTATACCTTTAAATGCAAGCCTGTATTTTAAACATTGTATTGAACGTCATTCTGAGCACCACAAAACCAACAAACAATTGCACAGCCTGATTTTACACGAGGACTCAAAATATATGATATAGGTTAACATAGTCAATCTTAGCTTTGTCTATCTTAATTTATAAAAAAAAAAAATCTTTTCATCTATATAATTCTAAGGTTAGGGATTCTAAAATGAATCAGACACTATCATTTTCGCAGCTTTTTAACTCTTTCGTATCAGAGGATGTTTTGGTAAGGTTTGAGGCCCCTTTCCGTTTCTTTAAAAAAGAAAAAAAATCTTTACATACTCTACATTTTGAACACCAACAACCATAGTCTTAATTGAACAAATGATCCTACTGCTTTTAAACTTAGTGTTAGTCATGGACAGAATGTGCTAATAGTGTGTGCAAATTTCAGTTTCACCTGACAATTCCTTCATTGTGGTTGCTACAGAGTTTTACATGTCTTTCTTTGTCCTATTCACTGCAGAGTGCTCAGCGTGGTGAGATTAAGCAATTCAATTACACCTTAAACTTCAAAGCCTTTTTTCCCCCCTCAGCATTACACATTATTCTAGAATGTGAATTTTCTTTTAATTATGTGGATATGTTACGAAAGTTCATTTGTCATGGCTATACATCATTTTTAAGCTCTACAGAGTCTCCACTTTCAGAGTTTGCCCTAAAATGAAAGTCCAATTCTGGCGACTTTTTGTTGATTATGTCGTCGACGACCATCCGAACCGTCGTATATGTCAAAATTCGGTAAATTTTTCGAATTTCAGATTTTGCCGTTTTAAGAAAGCCCAGCACACACTCTTTCTACTCACAAAATTTTGGAACCAGATTTTGTGTTTTTAACAGAGAAATTTGATATACGTCATTTTGCCTGAACGCGAATTGGCTGAAGGCGTTCATCCGAACCGACGTATCGCTATACGTCGGTTCGGGTGGACGCGAAACTTCGAGTCGCGTTCAGAGAAGGTGTCGTATCGCCCCGGATCAGCCAGAACTGGCAGAAGCAGACGATGGAGCGTCAACTGGACCCTCCCCAGGACCGGTGAGTTTTATTATGAGTAGCTATGAAATCATGCGATTTCAATTAAAATGAACAGACCCAAGCAAGTTCTATCCATAAGATTGTCACTTGTCGAGATAAATACGCAGATTGTCGTGGGTTTCCCCAAATATTTCGTCGTGTTGTTAGGTATAGTCCTGTGTATAGATAAATATGTGGGTACAAAGGGATACTCTAGTAGGGTTTAAAATCATAGACCCTTACTAATCTAGAAGAAAACAACGTTCACAATGATCTCATTGAGTTGGCTTTATGTGCTTATGGTCCATATATGGACCTCATACGTAGTGGGTGTGGGCAATGCCAAACTGTGAACACTTCAGGGTGAGTTGTTTGGGAATTACCACAAAAAGTACGAGATTACTAGACGAGTCTAACAATTAAGTTACGTAGTCACAGCCAACAATTTAGAGCCGCTAATCGCTGGTTCATCACTGAGTGTAGGACCCTAGAGTTCTGATGATAGGTTCTACTTACTTATATTTTTATGGCCGATTGAGCCCCAAGCTTGCAAACACACACAAAGAAAAACACCCAAATCTGAGTGTAATGTATCTCATGTGAATTTGCCAATGTAAGCCAAGGATCTAGTAGTAGAAGGGCCTAGTATAGGCTATACTGGCTATAGTAAAATGAACGATTATAAATTACCAACGTCTGTAAATTCATCTGATACTAGGATTCCTAGGACTCTAGGAGTAGGATTAAATTATGCTGGCCCATAAATACATGTGTGTTGTTCAGAGATCTAGCCAACTGCAAATGCTTTGTACGGTACCGGTACTGAGTATGAATTTTTATCGCATGCATTTTTATGTCGCTGTGAGTGCCAAGTCTCCATAATATTGAAATCACTGCAATGAAGGCTTTAGTGTGTTAACAGGCCAGAGGGCAGTACTTGAGTAAGCCCCTCCTGTGATATCTAATAGTAATACGTTGATGTTCTACAATTAAAATATATAAATTGAGGTCTTAATGCAATGTTCCAATTGTCAGATCTAGCCTAGCTAGGCTATAGGTGCCCACACATTCTAGAGAGTAGTTTTGCAGTACCATAAGCACAGGGGATCTTCGCCCTCTATCCGTTTATAATATGAGTTGAATTGTGCTTTTGCATTTTTATGATCAATGTAAAAATAGACCACTAGATAGGCTTGAGGTAAAACATTTCTGCTAAAATTAAAAAATATATTTTTAATACACTTGTAGTGAATGTTTTTGTTTTTGTTTGTTACAGCTCTTTGTCCTCAGGGAAACCAACAGATGTTGAAGTCCTTTGGGACAAAGATGGTACAAGGAATACCGTAGCTGTTGATCAGCTGAAATTCAGGAAGGGCATGCTTCCCACGACTTGGAGTTCGTGTGTCAATGCGATGGCACAGGAAACTGTGGAAAGGCACAGTTACTGCTGTGTATGGGGGAAAGAATTCTGAAAGCAGTAGCGATGATGGAAACACAAGCACCGCAGACAGCAGTGACGAAGATGATACTTCTGATTATGACGATGATGACAGCATTCACCTGGCGAAATTAGGTAAGATTGTGCGCACACAAACGAATACATACTTGTAGTAAAAAGTATGGACAGTATATAGTGTGTGTGTGTTTATTCAATGCCTCTAATAACTTCATAACTGTGCTGCAATGTTAGAAGTAGCTTACTCCATACTGTATGAATGCAATGAAGTAGTGCCTGGTATATAAGGTTTTCATGGTGTCAACTCATAGACAGCACAACCTGGTATACCAAGTTTTCACAATAAAGACATGAGCGTGTACTTGTGTAGCCTTAATTCATGTTTATTTGTGTTATGCCTACAAAAAAAAAAAAAAAAAAAAAAAAAAACTTTAATGAACAGATTAGACCTTCTATCAGTTTCTTTTCTTTTTCTGTGTCACATCTGCTTGTATTTTGTGTTAGTTACTTTTTCCAATTTCATAATGCCTTGTTTTGCTGCAAAACTGAAAATCTATGTGTGTAGCCAGCAAGGCTGAGTTTAAAGAATTTTGGCTTACTGACCCCATTCGGGTGCCCTATACGTAACAAAAGAGTTTGTAAGCCTATCAGCAAATGCTATTTTTGTGCCTCACTTCCAATGTTTTTGTATTCTTCATAAGCACATGCAATTGACTGTGGAAAGAGGATGCATGTACCGCTTGACTGCTTTTGCATTTAATGCAGATCACCACAGTCTGTCAGATCTCTGCTGATGGGCAAAATTAAAACTCTTGTTTGTGGACATTTACATAGGGCTATCTGAAAATGTGGTATTAAAAGGTTAATCTTAATTTTTTTTTTAAAAATCATCTTTAAAAAAAAAATAGGATAGTAACAGTGTAAAATGTATGCACTATGTATATTTTGTTTTCCTCATTTACAGTTGGCATCAAAAAGGACATCAGCTGCATTCTAGAGATACCAATGCTAGTATTGAACAGTGAAGGAGAACCGTTAGATCCATCCCAGCAGAATGTCAGCTCTGACCAACTTCTCAATGGTGAGTGTTTGTAAAGCCTTAATCTTGTTCAGAAACCCAAGCAGATATGGTTGAATCAATCTTGTTGGAATATCAATTAGTAATCCGGATTAAATTATGCTATTGCTGTCATATAATAGCAAATAAAAAGAATGACATCAACTATACACAAGCAAAGACTGTAGCATCCTGGCTACCATGTACCAGTATTTTTTGCAGTTGTCAGGGGTGGGTCAAGGAATTCTGTAAATTGGTGGGGGGGGGGGGGGGGGGGGGGGAACACATGCACATCCTCCAGTTTTTCTCTGTTTATTTTTTGTTTAAAAAAAGGGCATCTTAAACCCCATGTGTCCCTGCGCGGATCCACCATGGGTTGTAATCTGGATGACAAAGAAATGATAAAGCCAATCTTTCAATAAATATGATTTTTTAAAAATGCAATATTTATGCACCATGTGTATTTTCTTTTTCTTTTTGTTTTCTTCATTTCCAGTTGGCATCACCAAGGACATGGACTGCATTCACGAGATACCAATACCAGAATTGAACAACGAAGCACCAGGAGATCCATCCCAGCAAAATGTCAGCTATGACCAACTTCTCACTGGTGAGTGTTTGTAAAGCCTTAATCTTGTTGGGAAACCCAACCAGATATTGCTGCATTAATCTTGTTGGAATATCCATAATAGTGATTAAGATTAAATGATGCTATTGCTGTCTTATACACTTTAATAGCAATTAAAAAGGATGACATAAACTACACACAAGCAAAGAATGTAGTATCCTGGCTACGATGTGCCAGTGTTTTTTGCAGTTGTCAGGGGTGGGTCCAGGAATTCTGTGAAGTTGGGGGGGGGGGGGGGGGGGACCACACGCATGTCCTCCAGTTTTTCTGTTCATTTCTTTTGTTTAAAACAAAGACAAAAATAAAGGGTATCTTACACCTGATGTGCCCCACATGAATCAACCACTGGTTGCAATCTGGATGACATGTTATCCTTCTTGTCATATTGTAGCAAATGGCTAACACACAACTGGAGAATGTAGCTTGTCTGCAAATTGTACCTGGACCTTCCAAGCAGAGTGATAATTAATCTATGAGCAATTCTCAAATGAGGATGCATGTACCGTTTGACTACTTTTGCATTAATGCAGATCACCAGTCTGTCCGATCTCTGCTGATGGGCAAAAAAAACCCTCTTGTTTGTGGACATTTAAATAGGGCTTTCTGAAAATTGTGGTATTAAAAGGTTAATCTTAATATAAAAAAGATAAATTCAATCTTTAAAAAAACCCTGATAGAAACAATAAAATAAACATAGGCTATGTATATTTTGTTTTCCTCATTTACAGTTGGCATAAAAAAAGACATCAGCTGCCTTCCTGAGATACCAATGCTAGTATTGAACAATGAAGGAGCACCGTCAGATTCACCCCAGCAGAATGTCAGCTCTGACCAACTTCTCAATGGTGAGTGTTAGTACAGCCTTAACCTTGTTGGGAAACCCAACCAGATATTGCTGAATCAATCCTGTTGGAATATCCCTTAGTAATCCGGATTAAATGACGCTATTGTTGCCATATAATAGCAAATAAAAAGAATGACATCAACTATACACAAGCATAGAATGTAGCATCCTGGCTCCCATGTACCAGTATTTTTTGCAGTTTTCAGGGGTGGGTCCAGGAATTCTGCAAATTGGGGGGGGGGGGGGGGACCACACGCATGTCCTCCAGTTTTTCTCTGTTAATTTTTTTGTTAAAAAAAGGGGGGGCATCTTAAACCCTATGTGTCCCCGCATGGATCCACCATGGGTTGTAATCTGGATGACATTTTGTCCTTTGAAAGAAATGATAAAGTCAATCTTTCAATAAATATGATTTTTAAAAAAAATGTAATAGTTATGCACCATGTGTATTTTCTTTTTCTTTTTGTTTTCTCCATTTCCAGTTGGCATCACCAAGGACATGGACTGCATTCACGAGATACCAGTACCAGAATTGAACAACGAAGCAATGTCAGCTCTGACCAACTTCTCACTGGTGAGTATTTGTAAAGCCTTAATCTTGTTGGGAAACCCAACCAGATATTGCTGCATTAATCTTGTTGGAATATCCATCAGTAATTAAGATTAAATGATGCTATTGCTGTCTTATACACTTTAATAGCAATTAAAAAGGATGACATAAACTACACACAAGCAAAGAATGTAGCATCCTGGCTACCATGTACCAGTGTTTGTGTTGTCAGGGGTGGGTCCAGGAATTCTGTGAAAGTTGGGGGGGGGGGGGGGGGGGACCACACGCACGTCCTCCAGTTTTTCTGTTTATTTCTTTTGTTAAAAAAAAGACAAAAATAAAGGGCATCTTACACCTGATGTGCCCCACATGAATTAACCACTGGTTGCAATCTGGATGACATGTTATCCTTCTTGTCATATTGTAGCAAATGGCTAACACACAACTGGAGAATGTAGCTTGTCTGCCATTTGTACCTGGACCTTCCAAGCTGAGTGATAATCTATGAGCAATTTTCAAATGAGGATGCATGTACCGTTTGACTGCTTTTGCATTGATGCAGATCACCAATCTGTCCGATCTCTGCTGGGCAAAAAAAAAAAAATCTTGTTTGTGGACATTTACAAAGGGCTACCTGAAAATTGTGCTATTAAAAGGTTAATCTTAGTAAAAGAAATTATAAAGTCAATCTTTCAATAAATATGATGGAAACAAATAAAATGTTTGTGCACCATATGCATTTGTTTTTCTTTTTGTTTCTTCATTTCCAGTTGGCATCACCAAGGACATGGACTGCATTCAAGAGATACCAATGCTAGTATTGAACAATGAAGCACCGTCAGATCCATCCCGCAGAATGTCATCTCTGACCTGCAACTTCTCACTGGTGAGTGTTTGTAAAGCACTTAATCTAATCGGGAAACCCAACCAGATATTGCTGACTCAATCTTGTTGGAATAACCATTAGTAATCCGGAATAAATGATGCTATTGCTGTCATATAATAACAAATAAAAAGAATGACATCAACTATACACAAGCATAGAATGTAGCATCCTGGCTAATATGTACCATTATTTTTTTTTTGCAGTTGTCAGTGGTGGGTCCAGGAATTCTGTAAAGTGTGTGTCTTGGGGGGGGGGGGGGGGGACCACACGCACGTCCTCCAGTTTTCTCTGTTGATATTTTGTTCAAAAAAACAAAAACAATAAGGGCATCTTACACCCCATATGTCCTCGCATGGATCCACCATGAGTTGTAAGCTGGATGACATCTTGTCCTTTCAAAGAAATGATAAATTCAGTCTTTTGATAAATATGATAAAACAAATGTAATATTTATGCACCATATGTATCTTGTTTTCCTTTTTGTTTTCTTCATTTCCAGTTGGCATCACCAAGGACATGGACTGCATTCAAGAGATACCAATACACACTTTGTACCAGAATTGAACAATGAAGCACCATCAGATCCATCCCAGCAAAATGTCAGCTCTGACCAACTTCTCACTAATTATTGCTTGCCTATGGTGCCTACAGTTGTTTGTGCATGCAAAAGCAATTTAGTCTATGTATTCAAATTTTTGATAATTTATCACTCCGCACTATCTCCCCACCACAATTCGCCATGTTATGATTTGTCTATTCTATAGCTATTAAATATTCTATGATATCATAATAAGCTTTGATATTTCTTTAACAATAATTGTCATATTTTTTCGTGTGAAAGATGTACATGTAACAGCTTTATTCCTCCTTCCAAATGTGATTTGATTTCTGTAGGACCGTTGCGTAGATATTACCGTTATATCGAAATGAAAGTACAATCACAAACATGCACATAATAACAACTCAAATCATACAATGTACTTTTTTTTTTAGCCCTAAGACCTGAGTTATTAGAGATTCACTAATATTAGGAGGAAGTTGGCCTTCTGCTTTAAGCCATTTCCATCTGATGAATGTTTCAGAATGTTTTTCAATATAAACTGTATTGTGTACAATTTTCTCATGTTAAAATCGGTTTAACAATTGATTTAGATCAATATCTATTTAACCAAAGACATTTTGATTTGTACATTTAAAAATGTTCGAGGAAATGTAACCATTGTATTAAAGGACATGTTCATTATCAATGAATTTAAATCAATATCTATTTTACCACAGACATCTTGATCATTCTGTAAATTCAAAAATTTTTAATGAAATTTTACCATTGTATTTAAGGACATGTTCATTCCTTTTCTTTTCTTTTTGGATGTGAGATATGGATTGATTTTGAAATAAATATGGCTGCATTTTAATGCAGCCTTGTCTCAAGACTCACTTTCTTTGTTTTGTTTTGTTTTTCTCTTCTATGTACTGTGATCTCATATCGTGAGGAAATCATAATATTATGCACACTAAAATGTCAGCATATATAATTGGAAGTGAAATGATATTCATAGTACTACTTGAATATCATTTAAGTCTGTAGGACAATACACCTTTTATTATTTGTGTGAACAAGTACAATCCATGTTTGTGTGTGTGGATGTTTCTGCGTAGAAAATTAATTTGCATCTGTTTCAGAGTCCTGAACGTATATACATGTATAATTATATAAAAAAAAAAACAATAATGTGAGACAGACGTGTGGCTAAGTAAATTTTTTGCATGTTGTTTCTGATGAGCAAGCTGATGATTGAGTTTTACCCAACTGAATGATCATGAATTATGTCTGCCATGCATGTAAGCTATAAAAGAAAATCTTTATTCATGGGTTAAAATGTACAGTATTCATCATGGCAGCTTAGAAAGAATGAAAGTTAGGTCATTACAGTCATGATTGCGACATGAGTTATCACAAAGAATAGCAAGGCTTGGATGTGTGATTTTGGTTTTTGTTTACAGTATTGGAGAGTGGGAGAGAGGGTTAAAGCGTTGCAAGGGAAAGAGAAGAGGTGGAGGAGAGCAGTGAGAAGATGAAATGAGAGGAAAAAGAAGAGGCAGGCTGCAATGAAAAAGCAATAATTTCATAGGCCCCACCTCTTTCACAATACATGTATAACCACTTTTTGCGTGATACAAATTAGATACAAACTGATCAAAGATAATGTGTCCTAAACATGGAGTGGGTTTTTTGATTGTTTGTTTGTCTGTCTGTTTGTTTGTTTGTTTTTTACATCAAAGGAACTCTCGTCTGATGCCTGAAGCGTAATTCATGTCAAAAAAACAAACAAAACAAAAAACAAACAAACAAAAAATCTGCAGAGGAATCTCCCCCTCCCCTACCAGTGTTTCATCATGCATGCCAAAACTAGACCTTGGACATATTTGTACTACATCTTATGAAATTATGACACAGAATAGTTGCATTCACACAAAAATATGCACGAAATCACTCGTTTTACAGATAAATACCACGTAACCATGCATATCGCATAGACGCGCGTGTTATAAGAATAGGATACGTCGGTTCGGAGATCGCACTTTCGGTACGCGCGTTCAGCAAACTGACGTATCACCCCGATACGTCAGTTCGGATGACCGCGCGTACTGAGAGTGCGATCTCCGAACCGTCGTATACCTGTTTTTCGACTCTTCCTGTGCGGAGGCCTTTCTTTTTGTGAACGTAGCATTAGTTTTATTCATACATGACTTTAAATACATATATTATACGAATCGTCTGGAATTTGCCTTTCTTTTCATATAAAAAGATCGGGAATAAAAGCAAGAAATTTCTTTACACTAGACTTCAAAGGACCACCAAACTTCAAACGCGTTTTTCTCGAAAACGTGTTCTCGCACGCCGCTGACAGATACGACGGTTCGGATGGTCGCCGACGATGTGATGCGGAATCACAATGTGCCTTTCAAGTTCATTGCTGTTGGTCATTGATAATGCACTTTTTACAGAGAATGTAATCAACTCGTTTTGCCAAAGCCTCCTAACGTGTTGATTTCAGATATCAAGCATTTTTTTCTAATGTTTGTTACTCTGCTCGATTCGATCTTATGACTCGTCAAAGAACTTCAGCGGATAACCACTTTATACAGTCAAGTAGGGTCCTACGTATTCGCAAACAGAACCATGTACTAGCGCTCGGTAATATGTTTCCCCCTTTACCATGTTTACTGTATTCTGTTAGTTTTGTGTTATATGTTATCCTGTGCAACAGTCAGAATTGCTTTGTCTTATCCACAGTCTGTTGAAATGAATATTATAGGTTTTCCCGGTCAATTTCATACTTTTGTCATTCAAGTTCCTATTCCGAGCATTCGATTTCACGCATTCTACGCTCGCAGCACTGAATCAGCAATCAAATTCAAAATCCGGTCATTCGAATTCACTATCCGAGCATTCAAATTCACTGTCAGAGCATTCAAATTTACTATCGGAGCATTCAAATTCACTATCGGAACATTCAAATTCACTATCGGAGCATTCAAATTTAAGAGAGGAGCGCGCATTTCATCAATGAGCATTCAAATTCATGTCAAGCTGGCAACGGAATCTCGTTGGTCATTCATATTCGTGAGTAGGCAACCATGTTCCAAATAACTGCATTCAATTTAAAAGAAGTCCTGAATTTAGTAAGACCCCGTTTACAGTGCGGGGCTGGGCCGAGCCGCGGCCGAGCCCAGCCTCAATTGCGAGGCCGAGCCCCGCAATTTTGTCCGTTTACACTGCCGGGCTCGGCCGCGCTTTTGATTCAAACCTTTCAATATTTTGTCGTAGTGGCGCTCTGCTTGTAAACAAACGCAATATGGTATAGCTTGGTTTTCAGACCCTTTGCAAACTGGATTCCGTGGCGACGAAGTCGCCGTTCGGGCAAAGGCCTTTGCCGAAGGAAAAATCCTTTGCAGGACAAAACCACCTTAAACTATACTAGTTTTCCACGTTGAGGAGGTTAATATCGTGAATAGCGAAATAGTACGAGCAGAGGGTCTAGAAGCCAGACTAAAATTGGCCGCGCATTTGGCCCAGTTTGCGTTTACACCAAGAAGAGGCCGGGCTCGGCCGCGGCTCGGCCGCGGCCGAGACCACCTCCAGAGCGAGGCCAAATGCGAGGCCAATTTTGGCCTCGCATTTGGCCTTTTGTGCGTTTACACTGAAGCGGGGCTGGGCTCGGCCGCGGCTCGGCCGCGGCCGAGCCTCGCACTGTAAACGGGGTCTAAGTTTGGGGCCGTGTATGCATGTGTTTCTCACTTGGCTTTGAATATATTGGGATTTATGATTATTATTTAATTTGCAGTAGAGGTCCACCTGTTAATGGACAATTCTGAACTCGCGCTTAGCAAATAGGAATATACAGGCACATGTCCCTGGGATTGGACATAAAATGGAGGTCCCACGTGTAAAAGAGTCACAACTCATGCACGTAAAAGATCCTATTTCATTTATTCATCGCAAAGAGCAAAACTTCCAACTGGACCCCGTATGGAAGACCAGCTTTTGCAGCTGAATATGGGTTATCAAGCCATCTTCTTTGATAGAAAATGAAACAAACAAAAATTAGGCACTGTATAGGCCTACAGACGAGCATAATACGGAGGGTTGGTTGACACTTTTGAGGGAAAAAAAACCCACAATTTCGACTATTTTGAAACTGATACATGAGCATTTTATACGTGTTGTTTGTTGTGTATTGCTGTCTTATTGATTTAATTTTGCGGGACTATGTGAGATCATTGTGTGTCAGTTTGTCTTAAATTGATGAATTGTCATTATGTGGTTGGTGTTGAGGCGTTGCAGTATCATCAAGAAATATGATTACTAGTCGTTGTGTTGTTTGGATGCACTGCTGATTGGACATTGCAATTTGAAATTTATTGAGATGAATAACAAAGAATACATGAACAGAGAACATTGTAGAACACGTAAAAAATCCTTATTGCAAGCATTCATTGGTTGTGTTGGCCCTTTTTCCTTTCTTAAAAGTCTCCTCCTTTTTCCTCTTTAAATTGATTGCACGAAGTAGGAACTTGATCGCCTAAAAACGAATTTGAACGCTCGACACAAGCTCATTGGGACTATCACGTGACTATCGCATGAATTTGAATGCACGAGTAGGAAAGTCGGTGCTCGCATTTTGAAATTGAATACCCAGTCGTGAATTTGATTTCACGAAAACGAAATAGAACGCTCATAAATGAAATTGATCGCTCGGATTCTGAATTTGAATGCCCCAATATTTTCGCGTGCGTGCGCTGCGTGAATTTGAATGCATAGTAATGAATTTGAGTGACAAAAGTATGAAATTGACCGGGAAAACCTGTATTAAAAGCCTGTAGACAAATTTCCAAGGTCTTCACTTTCCACAGACTTGCGAGCCTCGGCTTCATCAGTGTTGTCTCAATAGGTTGAAGACAGTCATCGCACTGTTGATATTGACAGGTAAGATGTTATACCGTCTATGCACAGTGATACACTACATATTTCTATATATACAAAGTGTACACAGCTAAATTTATGTTGACTCCTTCTTTTCCGATTGACCATTTCATACATGATGACAATATGACAATATAGCGCCACTAACAGCGATATTTCAGTCCAGATTTTGAATAGTTATCCAAGCAAGAAATTAGAACTTCTCTGCCAGACATCACCTGCAAGAAGCATATATGTGATTGTAATAACAAATTGAAATAATCATAATTCTGGCACTAGGAGGATAAGCCATGTGAACCTAAAGAAATTGATGTCAAGCTTTTCACAGTATTACATTTATGGTGCGACGATCATGGGGAGGACATGTAACGGGCAGGGCAGGCCCAACGTTTTTATGGGGGGGGGGGAGGGAGGGGGAAGGGGCAGTTGATATTTCTGGTGTCACTTCCTGGTTTTATACCTAACATGCAACACACAACAACAAAAAAGCCTTTCTGCACACAAGCAAAAAAGAAAAACAGAAAAAAAGAAAGAAAAGGTCTTCAGCGCCACTTTCCAGAAAACAAACAAACAAAAACAAAAGCCCAACAATATGCGCTCCCACTTCAAGGAAAAAATCGCTCTGGTACAACTTGCAGTCAGCAAAACCTTAACCACATTTTATTTTTTTTTTTCTGTTGCCACTTCCGGAGTAAAAAAAGTTTGTGTTGCGGGGGTGGGGGGGGGGGGGGGGGGGGCAAAGAGGCTACACCCTTTGTCTTCATATGTATTGTGCAAAAAGGCGGGGTGGGGGCGAGATCCCCTCCCCCCCCCCCCCGTTCCGCCGACCCTGACGGAAAGGTTGGCCCGAGTGTTCAAGTCGATTACCATTTTGCTGCCCCCATGTTACATTCGAAAACCACGACAAGTGCAGGTCTGATTGAAAAAAAAAATGCCAGTCAGCAAATGTCTGCAACAAAGGGGTTGAGATGGAGCTACAGGTTTCAAACTTTTTTTAATGACTTTTTTTTTTAGATAATGAGAACTTTCTCATGAAATATGACAGAGCACACAATTATAAGAGGAATTCAAAGTTTATTTGATGAAAATTAATTTCAAAATGGCTGAGATATATAAAAAAGCAATCCTCTGAGGCCGAGACGTATTGGTCATAAAGGTGGAATATTTGTTTTTCTCAGATTTTAACGGCATATCTATTACAATGTGCTTGGAAAATAATATGTTTGATGTATGTCAATCACTTTTTGTTATCATGCCGTTTACACACTATCACAGTGATTTTTAACTAGTATATGTCTAAATCATAAACTATGGGCATGACAAAAATCATGGATAATATTACAAAAGAAACTTTATTAACAGAATAGTTGTTTTAAACGTCATTCAATTTTCAAGATGACATTTTTTGGTGATTCCACTGACAAGTTCACATCAAATTTAGTCATTGTTCTTAAGATTTCACTAATATCGGGTATGTCCACCCCGGGTATATCCACCCCTAGCACGAATCAGAGCGCGTAGGCGTTGTGGCAGGCTGTCCACCAGGTTGTTGATGATGTCGACAGGTATGGCTTCCCACACTTCCTCAACGCAGCTGCCAACTCCTGCAGATTTTTAGGAACGACGTCTCTGCCGTTGATGGCTCGGCCTAGGGCATCCCATGCATGTTCTATTGGGTTGATATCTGGCGATCAAGCTGGCCATGGCAACTGCTCAACCCCCTCTGCCTCTATAAATATTCTCTAACTACCCCTAACAAAAAAGTCCTGTGGTACTCCCTGTGGTACTTGTCGGTACCACACAATGTACCACACACTTGTAATGTTACCACAGGAACTGTGTGGTACTGTACCACAGGCTTGTAGGGTACTCCCTGTAGTACTTGTCAGTACCACACAATGTACCACATAAATAAATGTTACCACAGGAACTGTGTGGTACTGTTTTACAGGCTCATGTGGTACTCCCTGTGGTACTGGTTGGTACCACACAATGTACCACACAAATATATGTTAACACAGGAACTGTGTGGTACTGTGTCACATGATCGTGTGGTACTCTGGGATGTACCACAGGGCAGTACCACAGGACATTACCACAGGAAAGTTCCACAGGACAGTACCACAAGACAGTATACACACAAATTGTCCTGTGGTATTTTGGGATGTATACCACACAACAGTACCACAGGACAGTACCACATGAATTGTCCTGTGGTATTTTGGGATGTACCACAGGAGAGTACAACAGGAAAGTACCACAGGATAGTACCACAGGACAGTACCACACGACTTGTTCTGTGGTATTTTAGGACGTACCACAGGACAGTACCACAGGGCAGTTCCACAGGACAGTACCACAGGAAAGTACCACAGGATAGTACCACAGGACAGTACCACAGGAATTGTCCTGTGGTATTTTTGGACTTGTACCACAGGACAGTACCACAGGACAGTACCACAGGACAGTACCACAGGACAGTACCTCACGACTTGTCCTGTGGTATTTTGGGACGTACCACAGGACAGTACCACAGGGCAGTACCACAGGACAGTATCACAGGACAGTACCACAGGATAGTACCACAGGACAGTACCACACGACTTGTCCTGTGGTATTTTGGGACGTACCACAGGGCAGTACCACAGGAAAGTACCACAGGATAGTACCACAGGACAGTACCACACGACTCGTCCTGTGGTATTTTGGGACGTACCACAGGACAGTACCACAGGGCAGTACCACAGGAAAGTACCACAGGACAGTACCACACGACTTGTCCTGTGGTATTTTGGGACATACCACAGGACAGTACCACAGGATATTACCACAGGACAGTACCTCATGACTTGTCCTGTGGTATTTTGGGATGTACCACAGGACAGTACCACAGGGCAGTACCACAGGACAATACCACAGGGCAGTACCACAGGATAATACCACAGGAAAGTTCCACAGGATAGTACCACAGGACAGTACCACACGACTCGTCCTGTGGTATTTTGGGACGTACCACAGGGCAGTACCACAGGGCAGTACCACAGGACAGTACCACAGGACAGTACCACAGGATAGTACCACAGTACAGTACCGCACGACTTGTCCTGTGGTATTTTGGGACGTACCACAGGACAGTACCACAGGATAGTACCACAGGACAGTACCACACGACTTGTCCTGTGGTATTTTGGGACGTACCACAGGACAGTACCACAGGACAGTACCACAGGGCAGTACCACAGGATAATACCACAGAAAAGTTCCACAGGATAGTACCACAGGACAGTACCACACGACTTGTCCTGTGGTATTTTGGGACATACCACAGGACAGTACCACAGGATATTACCACAGGACAGTACCTCATGACTTGTCCTGTGGTATTTTGGGATGTACCACAGGACAGTACCACAGGGCAGTACCACAGGACAATACCACAGGGCAGTACCACAGGATAATACCACAGGAAAGTTCCACAGGATAGTACCACAGGACAGTACCACACGACTTGTCCTGTGGTATTTTGGGACGTACCACAGGGCAGTACCACAGGGCAGTACCACAGGACAGTACCACAGGATAGTACCACAGTACAGTACCGCACGACTTGTCCTGTGGTATTTTGGGACGTACCACAGGACAGTACCACAGGATAGTACCACAGGACAGTACCACACGACTTGTCCTGTGGTGTTTTGGGACGTACCACAGGACAGTACCACAGGACAGTACCACAGGGCAGTACCACAGGACAATACCACAGGAAAGTACCACAGGATAGTACCACAGGACAGTACCACATGACTTGTCCTGTGGTATTTTGGGACGTACCACAGGACAGTACCACACGAATTGTCCTGTGGAATTTTGGGACGTACCACAGGACAGTACGACAGGAATTCCTGTGGTAATTTTCGATGTATACCACAGGAGAGTACCACAGGAACTGTCCAAAATCCCACAGGAAAATCATATTATGGTGCTATTCCACTCAGAAGTAGCACACAGCAAATTAAATTCGTAAGTACCACAGAAAAATGCTACAGGATATTCTTTTTTTTTCTTAAGTAACATTTTATACTAGAGGACTATCACATCAGGAGAATATCAAACAGCAGTACCACACAGGAGTACCACACAGGAAAATTGTAAGGCAGAATCAACTGAAATTTATAACAAAAATACAAACAAAAAAGCACATATTAATGTTCCTCAATTAATTGATAGATGAGTTGTGCTGTGAATTATAACAATTGATTTGCCATTACTTATCCTGTCCTATACTCCTACAGTATTACCTATTTAGTGAAAGTGCTGATGTAAAGCATGAGAAATTTCATAAGGACTTCTGTGGTACTCCTGTGGTACTCCTGTGGTACTCCTGTGGTACTCCTGTGGTACAATTTTTTACATAGCTCATGAATATTCATAAAAAGCACTCTAGATTTTAGAAAATACTTATATGACTTAAAAAGTCAAAGTATTAATGATGGAACTTACTTTGAACTTTATGAAAGATTGTCTAATTATGTTATGTTATTCCCAATATCATAGATATTGTTATGAAAGTGTAATTTCATATCTTGATAATAAAGTATAATCGAGTTAGTAACCATGCCTTAATGCTTTACGGATAGACGGCCATATATATATGTACTGAGAGGGTCGATGGCTACCTAGGAATAGAATATGACTATATAGATCTATTATAGGACTAGATTGGCACTTGGCCATTAGACTCTCGTTTGAGGTTATATGTTAGGAGTAGGACAGGTTATCAAGTAGGGCCATGTTTGTCCTAAAATCCATCACTCACCTATCAGAAATATTCCTTGAAATGTGGCTAAAAGTCTCCCAGATTTTTTTTTTATCTATCCTGTGTGGTACTCTCCTGTGGTACCATGGAAATGCTGTGTGGTACTGCCCTGTGGTAATGCTGTGTGGTAATGATCAACCTGTGGTACTGTCCTGTGGTACTGTCCCAAAATACCACAGGACAGTTCATGTGGTACTGTTCTGTGGTACTAGTCCTGTGGTACTGCCCTGTGGTACGTCCCAAAATACCACAGGAATTCCTGTGGTACTGCCCTGTGGTACGTCCCAAAATACCACAGGAATTCCTGTAATACTGTCCTGTGGTACTGTTCTGTGGTACCGGTCCTGTGGTACTTTCCTGTGGTACTGCCCTGTGGTACGTCCCAAAATACCACAGGAATTCCTGTGGTACTGTCCTGTGGTATGTCCCAAAATACCACAGGACAATTCCTGTGGTACTGTCCTGTGGTACTTTCCTGTGGTACTGTCCTGTGGTACTGTCCTGTGGTACCGTCCTGTGGTAATTACCACAGAAGTACCACAGGGCTTTTTCGTAAGGGACAGCTGCCCTGTGCTGTGTAGGGTTATCATCCTGCAGTCGGAAATTGAACCCATACACATGGCTTTCATATGGAAGGCAGTGGAACTCCTATATCTCCCTGTAGACAGCGGCGTTCACTAGATAAGTAAACGCCACTAGTGGTGCCATCACTAGATAAGTAAACGCCACTAGTGGTGCCATCCGCACCACTAGTGGCGTTTTTCCTCCGTAATGGATTCCTGCCCAGACCATCGCTGGGCCTCCTCCACCTTGGGTCATCTCGTAGACACAGTCACCCTGAAGGCTTTCCCAAGCTAACAGATGAACTCGCTGTCTCCCGTCTCTACGGTCAAGGAAGAACCGGCTCTCGTCCATGAAGATAACGTGTTGCCAAAGTCCCAGCCGAAGCGTCGTGTGCTGCCTGGCCCAAAGGAGACGAGCTACCCCGTGGCGAACCGTCAGGCGTGGACATCTAGCCAATCATCGTGCTCGGTAGCTATGTTGTATCAGTCTGAGATTGACTGTTGATCCTGAGACGTTGATTCCATGATGTTTCCTCCACAAGCGTTGAAGAAGACTCAATTCAATTCATTTCAATTCAATTTATTTCCACAAATCTGATAAAAGGGGTAATTACATCGTACATGACAGCATACAAAGGACATCACAAAGGCAAAATAAAAAAAATATACAAAACATAGGCGTTATATCAAGAGAAGTGGAGGAATCAACATAGGCTTAAACCAGCCTTTCAAGGTCAATCCCCAAGAAATATACATTACATCAACAAGACAAAACACACATCATAAAAAATTAAACAGAAGACATTACAAAGTACAAAACCTACAAGAGACAAAACAACAAGGCAAGTGAGCATAATGTTAATCCTTATACATAATAATTTGATTAAAAATCATACAAAAGCAGAAAAATTATTGACTTAATAGATGTATTTTATATCTTTTCTTAAATAAATTCAAACTGTTGATACACTTTAAGTCATTTGGCAAAGCATTCCACAAAGAAGGACCAGCATAACATACTGTTCGTCTGGAGACTCGGGGGTAACTTCCGGTTTCTGCGGCTAAGATTCAACAGTTGGCGATCATCTCTACTTGTTTTCAGTCTGGTGATCTCCATGGTAGCACATTTCCTCTCTTACGATGACGCTTAAGGATTTTAGAGACTGCACCCCGTGAAATCCTTAGGATTCCCCCTATAGGCCCTACGAGTCTGCTTGTAGCCCTCCTGCCTAAGCGCTAGCTATTACTCTGTCACGCATTGCCGTGAGCATCGGACCAGGCACAGTCTAGGCGGACTTCCAGTACCGATTTTTAATGCAAACAGGACAGGGAACTTGGAAAAAGATAAACTTTCTCTACACGGTGCAAAATCAGCAAAAAGGGCAATATTTCATCTGCACAGAGCTTTAAGGTCTGCACAAGGTAACTTTGTTACGAAATAACACATTCCTCATGTTCAAATGTCACCTGAATAATCTGGTGACATTACGTAATCAATAACATACCAGCTTGTCTACAGACAGCCTTTTAAATGCAAACAAAACAGTCGACTTTAATTCAATACAAAATTATTCCATCTTTTTGACCAACAGTGTATAGGCCTATGTGACCCTGCACCTCAAAACAAACAAAAAGTCGCCAGACATGAATTTTTAGTTAAGACCACATTCTGAAAGAGCAGACTTTAAGCTTTAAAATGATGTATAACTCAAATCAAATGGACTCTCCTAGCCTATCTAAATATTGGAAAGAAAGCACAAACTCAGGAAAAGTGTGAACTGAGAAAAGAGGCTCTGAAGTACAGTGTCTATTCAAGCGCTTAATCTTTACCAAACCGTGCTGGCTGTGCGATGAATGGGACAAAAAACAGGAATTAAACCACCAGAGTAACATCAATGAAGGGATTATTAGATTAAACTGAAATTAAGCATGCCTCATTAACACATTCTGTCCATAATAAATGCCAACCTTCAAAGCAGTAGCACTATCCTTTCAAAAGTTATTAGAGTTGAACGTGAAGAGTGTGGACAAGGTTTTTCAGAAATGAAAGAGGGATTCTAAAGACACACCTAATCACACCATTCTACCAAAAATGTTCGCCATAAAGTGCTACAAAAAAAACACACTTTCCTGCCCGGTTTATGATACCAAATTTTAGCATAATGTAAAAGGAGACCTGTTCTTTCAGAAAATATGAAAAGGCCAAGTTCGGCTAGGTTGACCCATTTCACTTATTTTCAGTCTTCACGCAAAATCAGTGTGTGCGACTTTATGTTCGTTTTGAGGTGCACGGTCACATATAGGATCGCTTTGTTATAATTTGTGTCTGGATATCTCAGCCATTTCAAACCCAATTTTCATCTAATAAAACGTTGAATTCTTCTATTAAAAATTGTATATTCTTTAACATTTCATTGAGTGGTTAAGTGTCTCCCAAAACGTTAAATGCTGAATCCTCATTTCAGCCAATACTACATCTCCCCTTTAAGCATTACATTTTGATATCAGTACTGTTAGACTTCCGTCAAGATTGCGCGATTTTGCTTTTTTTTAAATCTGTCCACAATCAAACCAATATGACAATTACTACGAATTCAATATTTGCATTTTAGAATTTTGAACCTATCATACGAAGTTTCTCAAACACATCTAACAGGGATCTTGAAAGGATCCTCCAACTCTATCGTTTGCCAGCCCCTTATAGTTAACAGGAATCCGCACCTTTGTATTTAGAAAGTAAATAGATTACAGATAGGGATGTTCCACTTTGCTTCTCGTGTCAACCCCAGCAACCATATCAATCATTCCGTAGTCCGGTACAGTTGTAGTAGATAACAGATTTTAAATCTATGTTACTGATTACTCATGGTAGGTCTGTACTGCGGGATACTATAAATTTGTATTATGATTTTTTTTTTTTAAAGAAGAAAATATCCTTACTTTCAATTCAATTCAATTCAATTCAATTCAATTCATTTATTTTCATTCTTCTTCTTTTTTCTTTTTCAACAAAAACATAACACAAGATAGATCAAGTTTTACATCATAAACAAAGAACATTTGTCTTAATTAATAAATGGTATCAATAAACATAGGAGCGCATACTGGCAAAAAAAAATAATACAAAGTCATGCTTCAGTTGAAAAAAAAAAGGAAGAAAGAATAGAGAGGTCCACTAAAAAGCAAAGCTTGTAGATTGTGAACCACTCATAAAACCTATGAATTACTTATTTACAAACACTTGTGACGGATATAATATAAGACAGGACGGGGCAAAACAGAAGAAACACAACAATATGACACAACTTGCCAGAATAGATGAAAAGTATGGAAGGAAAGAAAGAAAAAAGAGAGAATGAGAGAATACCTACACGCTGAACAAGGGAAATGGAACAGAGGATGGTAGAGAATGTGCTTCATAGAGTTGGTGCTGCATGCAGCTGAGCAAGGATTGTAATGGCTACTTCTTTACGTAATAATGAATTCAGTGTTTGAATGATTGGTGGGTGGATGATGAACCCTGAGGTTAACAAAAACTATAGCTGTTTATGGAAAAAAAAACATATTAGGGAGGATTTAATAAAAACAAGTTTCAACTTGCGCTTAAAAGAATACAAAGATGGGGAATTTTTTATTTCACAGCTCAGTGAGTTCCAAAATCTAGGACCGGTGTATATAAATGTATTCTGAGCCAATAAAGTTCTCAGGAGGGGTAAATGAAACTCATTAGATTGTCTAGTGGGATAATCATGAAGAGACTGGTTCCGTGGGAACATTGAATTAAAAATACTGGGAAGTGCATTTACATTGTAATTAAACACTGAGAAACTGACCAAGTTGAAAAAAATACAAATCTTTAATTTTCAAAATCTCATGTTTAATAAATAATGGCTCTGTATGGGAACGTGGCGGGGCGCCACAAATAATACGAATAACCTTTTTTTGTAACAAAAGTAATTTATCTAGTAAGTTTTGATGGGCACTTCCCCACGCTAGGAGTCCGTAATTAAGATAAGGTAAAATTAGAGAAAAATACAACGTCAACAAAGAGGACAATGGAATATGAAACTTGAGTCTATTAATAATACCAATATTGCGTGAAATTATTGTACTAATGTTAGTAATATGCGGCCTCCACGAAAGTTTATCATCCACTGTGATACCAAGGAATTTTATATGAGAAACTCGTTCTAACAAAGTGTCATCAAAAGCAATACCTGTGTCTAAATCTTCTAAAGAATTACTAAAAAGCATATACTTAGTTTTCTGAAGATTAAGAGATAATTTATTAGCTCTTATCCACTGAGTAACTTTTTTCAATTCGGAATTAACTATGCGTACAAGAGTATCTGGATTTTGGTGAGAAAAGAAAATATTTGAGTCGTCAGCAAAAAGTATAAATGAGAGTATGTCAGATGATCTGCAAAAGTCATTAATATAAATAATAAAAAGTAAAGGTCCTAATAAACTACCCTGTGGGACGCCACATTTAATGAATTCTAAACTCGAGCTGTACTCGTTCAGAGATACATATTGTTTCCGGTTTTGTAGGTAACTCCTGAACCACTCCAAGGCCTTTCCGCGTATTCCATAATGAGACAGTTTATAAAGTAATATTTCATGATTAATTGTATCGAAGGCCTTGGAGAAGTCCAGGAAGATACCAATAAGATGAGAATGATTATCAATAGTGTGCGCAGCGTGGTCAATAAACTTTAAAAGAGCATGAATGGTGCTATGTTTCTGATGGAACCCAAATTGGGAATTTGTAAAAACATTATGCAAATTCAAAAAATTAATTGTTCTTGTAAATATCAATTTTTCCAATATTTTAGATAAAGATGAAAGCAAAGAAATAGGTCTATAATTACATAAATCAGAATCATCTCCTTTTTTAAATAAAGGGAAAACCTTAGCTATTTTCATAAAATCAGGAAAAACACCACTTGATAAGGATTTATTAAAAATATATGAAAGTGGGTCAGCAATTGAAGATATAGCCCCCTTTAAAATGAAATTACTGATATCGTCATAACCGGCACTTCGCTTGTTATTCATTGCGGTAACAATATCTATTATTTCATATTTTCTTGTTGGAACAAAAAAAAAAATAGAACTGGAATTGGATTGACCTAAAAATTCAGAAAAATGTATATTTGACTGCGGTATTTTTTCTGCCAAATTCTCTCCAATCATTGAAAAATAAGAGTTAAAAATATTGACTATATCATTAGGATCTTCAAAAACTTTATTATCATGTCTTATTTTTATAATTTCTGATTTCTTTTTTGATATATTCATAGCCTGCTTCAACACCTTCCATGTATTTTTTATATCATATTTATATTTTTCTAACTGAATCATATAATATTTTCTCTTTTCCAACCGTATAATCTTCGTTAAAATATTTCTATACGAAGTGTATTTATTTTTTAACTTCTCAGTTTTTTTCATTTTGAATTTATAATATAACCTATTTTTTCCTATTTATTGAACGAAGAAGAGATTTTGTAATCCATGGTAATTTGGGGAAAGTTTTTGAATTATCTGACTTTTCTTTTAATCTGGGAATATATTCATCTAAATGTCTATTAATTATCGCAGAAAAATTCTCAAACGATACATTTATATCATCATTATCATAAACACTAGACCAATCAGCCCTGTCTATGTTAGCACCAAGACTATCCAAATTTTCTGGTGTAGCTCTACGTCTGGATGAAAAAGAATGAAACTTATCAACACAATGTTTAAGGTCAAAACATGCTATAATGGGGAAATGATCAGTAATATCAGATAAAATTATGGAAGAATTTAAAATCTGCACGGAATTAGTAAAAATATTATCAAGGAGGGTGGCGGAATGATTTGTAACACGAGTTGGCTTCGAAATTAATGGCAAAAAAGAAGCTGACAAAAACATTTCAAGAAATTCTTGAGATGTATTATCATCATTCTTAATCAAATCAATGTTAAAATCTCCCATTATGAAAATATCTTTATTAATAAAATGGGGGCTCTTCAATGAGTTTGTTATTCAATCCAGAAAATCTTTAGGACTTGAACTTGGGGGTCTATAAACAATACCAATCATAATATTTTTACTTTGCGGAATGAAAATTTCCACAAACAGGGACTCTAAAATATCATTCATGATATTGAATTTATCACAAACACCATATTCAAATTTTTGAGATGAATATAACGCAACCCCACCACCCGTCCTGTTCACTCTGTTATTAACAATAAAATCATAACCATTTAATGCATACGGCACTATGTTTCACTATGTTTCGCCTATGTATTTCTTTTAAGAAAATGTTCACGACAAAAGTTGCAAAAGCGATATATGAAAAAGAAATGAAGTTAAAAACAATTGGATTCCGAATGGATTTAATTCTGACCAATTCAACCTTTGCAATACAAAGTTTCCACACGCTCGAGTGTCTATTAAAATGTTGTTATTTTTACCTGCCGACGCCTACTCAACTTGCATGACAATTGCATGATAAAGAAATCTTTCTAGAAGTAAACTGTGATCTGTTACAATGTAAAAGGTTATTGAATTATACAGCGCACTGATTTGACTTTGTAATTTGCATTAAGAGCTGTTATATTAAGTTTATTATAGACTCGATCTTTTTTTTACACTTGATTTGGGGGTTGCACTTCTTTAAAAAAATCCAATGATTTTCTTTGTTGGTTATACAGTGTACTTTGTTTGCCTTGTCTTCTTTCTGTATAAAAAACATAGTGTGTTTTTCTATGTGATATATGCATGTGTTTTCATCTACGTGAACTCGAAATAAACTCTATTTGATTCAAATTTAAATCCATTTGTTTTGTTTTCTCATTTTTGTTTGGGGGGGGGGGGGCTGAAAACGGAGGGTTTGTCCAAGTTCTTAGATCTTATCAATAGATAGTTCAAATTAATGTCAGAGTAAAGATTGTAAATACATTTGCAAGTGTGTGTGTGTGTGTGTGTGTATGCGCGTATGTTGACAATAACAAATAAAACAGTCCATGAAGACCGAAATATTAATTGCAATTGTCTTTTCGTGTTTTTGTGTGTGTCTTTCCTCTGTTTCTCATTTACCCTTACTGCATTTATTCCACTGTCTACCAAACTCCCTTGTTACACTTTGTACCAAAAATCTTTGTGTCAAGCTTCAGGCATACTTTGGGGAAACTCATCAGCCAGGCATCACCATGGGAGGCTAGTCCCGATATCAGACGTCCTAGATCTCGGGATCAAGAACCCTTGTGGGAATGTGACCGGAAAGAACGGAGAGGTCATAGAAACCTTTCCATACGAGATCCTTCCACCAGTCAAAATACCCGGCATTCAGCGACATATCGCATGCTTTCCCGCAGGTTTCAATGGTATGCGAAAAATATTAAATCAAATTTTTAATTATTTAATTTTTCGTCCATTCAAAAGGAATTGCATTATGAAATGAACTTTAGAATCTCTGCAATCTGATTGGTCACTTGCCATTCATTGATTCCTGCTAATCAACACTGAGCCATGCGTCCGGTAAAATCTGAACGCATGGCTGAAGCCTTGTATAATATTGTAGGTTTACCGGATGCATGATGGCGAAAAAGGTTGAATATCATGAATGTACGGGCCCGTTTTATAAAACGAATCATGCACAGGCCTATTTCATGGAGGGGTGGGACTTGGATGCTTTCTTTTAACTTTGGAAACAGTCTGAAGCCCACGAGACCAGCGAGTGGGTTTAAACAGTTCCAAAGTTATCTACTTCTCAGCGATCCACGAAATAGACCTGTGCATCAATTTCTCCCTAAATTAGTAGCATAATAATTTATAGCATTAGCCGAGGATGAAAGCGTCATTTAAGGTGCCCCGACATTACAATTATATTTAAGTTTTATATTAAGTTTTGGTTGCACGCGAGAGGACATGACATGTATATATATTTTTTCGCTGATGGAAAGACGGCTCCTTGTTATCTGCTTTTCTTTTGGCAAGACAAACGGACTGAAGAACTCACTCTCAGAGCAATGACATGAAGCAAAGCTCATCTCGAAGCTATAGGAAAACACACTGAACTGTTGAATAGCACTTTTAACAATTTTATTGCCAACTTTTCTTTTCTGCATTGTTCTGCAATATGTCTTAATAGCAATCGCATAACAATTGTGACCGTGCACCACAAAATCAAATAAGCTTGACACACGCAATGAGTTTACATAAAGGCCCAAAATAGGTACGATGGGTTGTCAATCTTTATATTTTTTTTCATATTTTCTGATTTTCTGGAGGACCGATTTTTTCCAACACAATCCTTAAGTTTGGTAGTTCAGTTTTTCTACAACATGTAATTGTAGAGTAGTGTGATTGCGAATGTCTTAGGGTGCGTTCGACTGCTCTAAAGCGAACCAAAGCGATCTGAACCAAAGCGTACCGTACCGAACTGTTCCAGTTTTGGAGCGTTCGAGCGCTCTGTCGAGAAAGCGTACCTCACGAGTTGTTTTTAGAAAAGGTCACGCACTTTTGTAGCAAGAATGCCATCCAACGGGCGCTTGAACAAGTTACAGCTGTCCCGAACAAAGAGAATTAAATCTTTCCATTGTGACGTATGTGCATCATACGCGCATGCTTTACAACGAACTTTATGTACGCTTTGGTACGCTTTTGGAGCACATCGGGAAGTGGTCCACTTTTGGCTCGAAATAGTACGGTACGGTACACTTTAGGAGCGTTCGAGCGCTCCTCTGGCGCGGGTACGGTACGGTACAGTTCGCTTTAGGAGAGCGCTCGAACGCACCCTTAATTGCCACTTTAAATTTCCTAGAAAAAAAAAAATCTCTACACATACGTCCGTTTCAACTCTCATAACTTTTGAAAAGATGACGCTACTTAAAAAAAATAATTTCATAAATAATTTGAACGTGCAAATAATGTATGCAAAATCTAAGCTTAATCTGGTAATCCCGTCATTTTGAATACTATCGAGATTTACTTTCTGCTCTGTTTGTTTGTTTGTCTGTGTTTTTTTTTTCTGTTTATGACCCGGAGCAAGGTGTGGTGAGGATTAAACAACTGAACAGACCCTAAATTCCAAGCCTTTTTTCAGTAAATGCTTTTCCGAAGTGTGTACAATTTCCCCATTATTCAGATAGGTCGAGAGGAGAGGCTGAATTTGTATCAATATTCAAAGCTTAGTGACTACTCTTTTAGCATCTGCCCGTAATTCAAAGCCCATGTATGGCGACTTTGGGGGGTTTTGTGATGTAGGTCATATATATTAGATTCAAAGTTATTTACCTTGTATGCTCGAACTGTTATCTTCGATTTTAAAGGGATAGTATAATATTGGTGGAGATGAGGATTGGGCTTTCAATTTTTTGTGAGATACCAAGAAAACCACTCATGAAATAGTACAGAGCATGCCATTCTAAGAGGAATTTAAGGTTTATTTGATTAAAAACGATTTTGGAATGGCTAAGACATCCAAAAACAAAGTAAAACAAAATGATCATAATAAAATGTGGGTTCAACTTTTTTACTTAGATCGCTCTGTTTCGAATATCTTAGCCATTACGAAACCAATTTTCATGAAATAAAAGTTGAATCCCTCCTGGAATTACATGTTCTTTCACATTTCATGAGAGCTTTCTCATTATCCCACCAAAGAATGTTAGAAACCTGAGGTTAGGTCTCAACCGAAACTATACAATCCCTTTAAAGCTGGGAATATGATATAACTGATAGATGACATTGACCAATTATTTATACGCATGTAATCTGCGTTCCTTTAAAGCTGTATACTTCTACACTTTAGTGCCTGTAGTGCTTTACATTCTACATTTTGCAATTTATTTATTTTTTCATAGTTTTTGGGCTGATGACTAAATTAATCTAGTTTAAGCATAACAATGCATTTCTTACTTAACAGATATTGATGAGTGTAGTAGCAGCCCGTGTCAGAACGGAGGAACGTGCCAGGACGCAGTCAACATGTACTCATGCCTTTGTTCACCGGGCTACAACGGATCGAACTGCCAGACGGGTGAGTTGGAAATCGGAAATTAGAGAAATTATAAAATTTCAACGAGTTTGTTGAAAAAAGCTAACCTTCGTTTCTAGCTTTTGTATACAGATTCATGATATTATACGTATACATAAATATCATGATACATATACGTATGTAAAGAGAGAGAAAGAAGGAATTTAAATGAAAATGGATTTAAGAGAATATCGAGGTTGAGACTGTTATCTTTTCATTTTACTGTTCCTTTACTTTCGAGATATTGATGAGTGTAACAGCATTCCATGTCAGAATGGAGGAACGTGCCAGGACTCAGTCAACATGTACTTATTCCTCTGTTCACCGGGTTACAATGGGTCGAATTGTCAGAGAGGTTAGTTGGAATAATCATATACTCGAGTACAATGGTTTGGCCTGAGTGCTCAAGTGCTCAATTTGCCTAACATGCCCATACATTCGACACTGTCGATCACCGAATCCTCATTCAACGACTAAGATCTGTCGGGGTCTCTGGTACTGCATTGCGCTGGTTCACCTCCTATCTATCTGGCCGTCTCCAGTACGTCAAGATTGATGATGCAGCGTCAAAACCTGTAGCCACCGAGTTTGGAGTTCCACAAGGATCGGTTGGCGGCCCACTCCTCTTCTCACTCTATCTTCAGCCCATTAGTCAGATCATTCGGAAGCACAATGTTCATTATCACTGCTATGCAGATGATATTCAATTGTTTGTTTCCTGCCCGCCATCTGAAACTGTAGCAGCAACAGTGTTAAAACAACTTGAAATCTGTGTTGATGAAATCAAAGGCTGGATGAGCAAAAATCAGCTAAAGTTGAACGACAATAAAACAGAGTTATTGGTACTTGGGTCAAGACAAATGCTGACAAAGGCTAACATGAAGAAATGTCAATTGAGAATTGGTAACAGTGTTATTAACTCTTCTGAAAAGGCACGCAATCTTGGTGTTGTTTTTGATAGTACCATGTCCTTCAAATATCATGTTGCGCATGTATCACAATCTGTAAGATTCCAGTTGCGTAATCTTGGTTTTATTCGGAAATATCTCACTAAAACAGCAGCGGAACAGCTTGTACATGCTCTTATTTCCTCTCGTATAGATTATTGTAACTCTTTGTTTTTCGGCATGTCACAACAACAAATCAACGCTCTACAACGTCTTCAAAACTCTGCCGCAAGATTACTGACCTATAGTAGGAAAACTGCTCACATTACGCCAGTGTTACGTTCTCTCCATTGGCTTCCTGTTGAAAAGCGAATTATTTTCAAAATTGCTCTTCTTGTGTATCATGTGGTTCACTCAACTGCACACGAGTATCTCGAGAATTCTTTATATTGTTATAACCCTCCTCGCAGACTTCGATCATCTACTTCCTTTTTATTTCAGATACCTAAGGTTAAGCATTCATGGGGAACTCGTTCTTTCTCCCACATTGGACCAAAAGTTTGGAAAGATATCCCTGTCACTGTTCGCCAGTCATCCTCTGTGGAATCATTTAAAACATCCCTAAAAACATATCTGTTTAATATGTTGTAGGAAACAAAACAAAAAAGTGAAGATGTCACATAATTCATTTTTTTTTCTTCTTCGTCTTCTTCTTCTTCTTCTTCTCTCTTTTCTTTCTTCTTTCTTCTCCTAACCTTAAGACTAAAAGCGCCATGAGCATCTTTTGATGGACTGTTGCGCTATTAAAGTATACATTATTACTATTATTATTATTACTAACAGGCAATAGTTTTTGCCTCGGCAGCCCACTAATGACCGGTACTAATGACAGCTGAGGTATACACATATGACAGTAGCTTGCCGCGATCACACTCCAATTCATAGTGTACTTAAGGCCCTGTCACACCTTTCCGGTTAAGCTACGCGGGCTTGTTGCGTGTAGGGATTTTCCAGCACGCAGGAAAACTTTCTGCGGGTGAACAAGGATGTTGGCGAGTTTCGTATTTGCGTCTTACCTGCTAGTCGCGTTCTACTTACCTGCAACTTACGTGTATTCCGTGTGACCTGCATGAGAGCTTCGAAACCGATCCGTTTTCAGTTACGAGCGACATACGGGGGCTGCGAAGTACCTGCGTTACAGCTGCGAAGTGCCCTCGTATGAGTTGCCTGCGAGGTGCTGCCGCTAAGGGCTTCCTCCTGGCGTTCTACGTGTACCTCTGTGGACAAACCCCCGCGACTTTACCCGGAAAGAGTTTTGAGCATGCTCAAGGCCCTGTCACGCCGTGTCTGGGAAAACCTTGCGGGTTGACTTGCGGGGAAAAAATTTTGCTACCCGGACCCTCCAGCAGTTGGTCTAAGTTCTACCTGCGAATGTTTTTAATCAATGTTTTGAACTCAATGTTAATGAACCATTAATTCAATAAATGTTTTGGGTGCTGTTCGTTATTCCGAAGGTTCGTTATTCTGAAGCTTCGTTAATGCGAAAATGAAATAGGGTTCGCTATTCCGAAGGCTCGTTTATCCTAAAATGAAATAGGGTCCGTAACGAACCTTCGGTATAACGAGCTTTGTTTCATTTTCGGATTAACGAACCTTCGGAATAACAAACCTTATTTTATTTTTGGATTAATGAACCTTCGGAATAACAAACCTTTACATTTTCGAATTAACGAACCTTCAGAATAACGAATCTTTAGAATAACGAACCTTCGGAATAACGAACCTTCGGACTAAAGAACCTTCGGAATAACGAACCTTCGGAATAAGGAACTGTAACCAATATTTTAATTACTCAATCTGAAAGTTTGGAAAGTGTTTAGAGTGTCTTTTTTTTATAGTTTTCACAGTTTTATTTTTGCTTCCATTTCAATAGTGATTATCTTTTTATTTTTAGATAGTAATTTTCTTCGTTATATCATCTATTTACTAACAGATATTGATGAGTGTAACAGCAATCCTTGTCAGAATGGAGGAACGTGCCAGGACTCAGTCAACATGTACTCATGCCTTTGTTTGGCGGGTTATAACGGGTTGAACTGCGAGACGGGTGAGTTGGTTTCGAAAGGAATTGTGATCTATCAATAAACTTGTAAAAAAAAAGGAAAAGAAAAAGTTCAATCGTTCAATCGATTAAAAAATCTTTTAAATCAATACCAGAGTATCCGATTTACAATTCAAATTCAAATTCAAATTCAAACTTTATTTTCGCGTTTTTCCCAATACCTCTGTCACGTGTCTGTAATTCAAAGTTACACTGCCATAAGATATTTGCGATCACCTGCCTCTGGATCTCTTGTCCTTAAATCACTAAATCATGGGTAGGGCGACCATGTACGTATGCCAGCCCCCATAACTCTGGATAGCCTTCCTGACGGCATTAAATCCTTTGACTCCAAATAAATAGATAAATCAAAACTAGTCCATTTTTGTCTAGACTCTGCCATGTAATTATGCGCCTTGAACACCCTATAGAATGGATTTGGCACAATACGTTATTATAGTCAAGGCGCTAATTCCTGTAAGAGGCTTAATTAAGGAGTTCGTTCAACCCACCCCGCAGAAAAGGTTTGACCAGACAAGGTGGTAGATGGGACCTCTATGAACATCCCCAGGTAGTATGTGGTTCCAAATTGTGGTGTCAGTAGAATTTTACTGGCCACTTTTCATCATGATTTGTTGGAACAAACGTAAAAGAGTCTGCGCACGCCAAGACTATTACACGCACCACTAGCACTGCTACAGGCGCATGTGCCAGTGCTGCGTGTAGTAGTCTTAGCGCGCATATACTTTTTCTTCGATAAACAAGGGTTTTGCCAGCAAACTAACTTTTCACGCCAAGCTGGGTTCGGTGTAGTGTAGTTTCTAGCCGTTTCTATTTCGTCTTTATTTCAAGAGTTCAAGCAAGCCGAGTGAGAGCGCATACCCGGTGATTGTGACGACCGAATCGCAATCACTGGGTGTGTGCTCCACTCCACTTAGCGCAATATATACAGCGGGCTTCTGCATAATACACTGCAACTCAAAGAAATAAAGACGAAAAAACGGCTAGAAATTAAGACTAGGGTCGGTAAACGCTTGTCGCTATTTGGGGCACTGAAAACGACAAACTCACACAGTTTTTGCATTTATTTCATGAAGAATTCATCAAAACTGCATAAAACTACATGTATATGTTGCTAGAGATGTCATCCATACAGTGGGATTCATTGTAAGTTACAATATTGTGCATGGTTACCATGGTAACCGAATGCCTAAAGGTGACTGGTAACCCCCAAAATGCCTCCTGCTGCTGCAAACATTGTTGTTGTTTTTTAAATCTTATAGATGCAATAAAAAAAAAACATTTTTTATTGACTTTCGTTAAAAAAGTTTTCCCTGTTGCCATGGCAACCAGTATTATCCAATCAGAATTTAGTTGTCAATAACTCGAAAACTAAAGCCCATAATTTCAAAAAGCTCAATAAGCATGTCCTTCCTTCTGCATAAAGTGCACGACATCAGATATATGTGCAGAATATTTTGAAGCATTCTCAAGTTACAGCAAAATTTGCAAGCAAAGGCATAATAAACGGCCATTGAAAGAAAGATATCATTTTCGAATAGTAAAATACATGAAAAAGTTGCATCCGTCGTACTTTCAACACAAATTTGACTTCAAAGCATAGGCAAATGTATATAGTTTTTAATAATGTATGGACACAAATTTCCCTTAAAAATAAGATGAATACAGAAAGCAACGCCAATATTCTATAGTAGCTCTTTCGAGTATTTACAAAGCGATGGTTATTCAAAACAATCCTGGAAAAGAGCAGAGGAAAGCAATTGATTGTTTATGTTCTTAAAGGAAGTTTATTCAAGAATACCGATAAATTCCTTTCTAAAGAAGGAATATACACGTGCGCTGGATTATCCATCAAAGAATTAAGTGTACTTTTGTGTTCGTTAACTATTGTAATACATATATATATATATATATATATATATATATATATAGAATAAAATGAAATATCATGATATGTAAATTTTATTCAAAACGTGCAGTAATGAATTAATGCTGAGGAGAGAATGAGGGAAAAATATTGGGCGTCTTTTCCCTTTTTATCCAGACTAATTTTACAGTGTAGAACTCATCTACAATGAGTGATGTGAACGAAATGCAAAAGAAACAAACCTGTCTAAATTCCAGATATTTTTGGGAGTTACCAATCACCTGTAGGCATCCGGTTACCATGGTAACCATGCACAATATTATACCTTACAATGTATCCCATTGTATTGCTGACATCTCTAGCAACATGCACATATATAGTTTTAAGGCGTTTCGATGAATCCTTCGTGAAATAAATGCAAAAACTGTGATAATTTTGTCATTTTCAGTGCCCCAATAGCGACAAGCGTTACCTACCCTAGTCTTAATTTCTAGCTGTTTTTATTTCGCCTTTATTTCTCTGAGTTACAGCTATTGTGCAGAAGCCCGCTGTATTGCGCTAAGCCGAGTGATGGTGCATGCTCAATGATTGCCACAAAAAACGGTTCGGGCGTCACAATCGCTGGGTATGCACTCTCACTTCGCTTGCTTCAACTCGGAGAAATAAAGACGAAATAAAAACGTCTGGAAACTACACTACACCGACTCCAGCTTAGCGTGAAAAGTTAGTTTGCAGGCAAAAACCGATGTTTGTCGCGGAAAAAGTCTTTGTACGCTAAGACTACAACACGCCCCACTGGCATTGGCGCCCGTAGCAGTGCTAGTGGTACGTGTAGTAGTCTTAGTGTGCGCAGACGCTTCCTCGAAGAATATGGTCATGTCGCAACTAAAATGGCCTGTAAAATTTCATTGATACCACAATTTGATATCACATACTACCCAGGGGTGTTCAAGAGGGTCCAACCGACCACCCCATGCAGTCAAACCTTTTCTGCGGGGTGGGTTGAACGAAGTCATTTTTTCTGGGTCGCTGCGCCTGGACTATTAACATTATAAACATTATCATGCGTAAAATATATACATAAGATATGCATACGGATCCATGATGTACACATGTATGAATACATTTATTGAAACCGTGTGCTTGCGAACCACATAATAATTGATGTAAGCGAACTTGATAAATGACGGGGTTTAAGCATTTTTTCCCCGGGCTTTGCAAAATCAGTGTGAACAGGGCAGGGCACCGACAAGTGGTCAGCGAAGTCCGTCTTCCGGCATTGACTGACTTCCACGGGCTAAAAATGAAAACATGATTATTTCTTAGGGGAGCTCATTTCCTACATCACTTTTCTTTCTCTGATTAACTGGCGTATGCATACAACAATGTCACCATTATATTGATTATATCTATGTCTAGATATTTAAGGGAAGAAAAGGACCAAGATGTGCAGAATAGGGAATTAAGTGCACTAGGAGCAATTAAAGAGTGTTTTTATGTGCAGTCGCTCCTTCTTACATCCTGAGTGTTATTTCATTTCTAGTGGGTTTTTTTTTTCTAATTCATAGCATGTCATTATTCCTATACCTAAAAGATATCGACGAGTGTGACAGCAATCCGTGTCAGAACGGAGGAACGTGCCAGGACGCAGTCAACATGTACTCATGCCTTTGTTCACCGGGTTATAACGGGTTGAACTGCCAGACAGGTAAGTTGCAATCGGGAAAGTAATGGAATGTAATTTGATACTGAAGGTAATGTTGAATGCACAAATTAATGTATTTATTTAGACACTCGATGAAAAATTATTTACATATCCCGCATTTGACAAAACTTAAACCTAACGATTCCCTTACATCCAGATCCTGTTTGTCAGAATTATTGTTTCTAGTTTGCATTCAATCTGTTTCAAGTCATTATACATTTACAGACATAAGTTTGTATTTTAAATGAGTATATGACTGTAAAAATACTATTTATACGGTGTACCTGAACAATCTCAGAATTTACGAGGTAAGATTCTATATGTGATACATTTCACTATTTCGTATTAAACATGTGTTTCCTTGTATCTTCTGTCCTATTCCATTCTTTTTCTTCCTATAGTTAAATGCGTTTTACATTATTATTCCCTTACATTAAGACATCGACGAGTGTGCCAGCAATCCGTGTCAGAATGGAGGAACGTGTCAGGACTCAGTCAACATGTACTCATGCCTTTGTTCACCGGGTTATAACGGGTTGAACTGCCAGACAGGTAAGTTGGTTTGGAAAGGGATTGTAATTTATTCATGAACTTGTAAAGAAAGAAGAAGTAACGCGCCTTTTATTTATCTATTAAATCCTGCATCAAATGTTTAATCTTGCACAAAATATAAGCTTACATGTGTAGTGTTTGTATAAGGATACATGAACAATGATATGTATGAATGCACTTTTTTTTGTGATTCGGTCTATGATACAAGCCTTTATAATTGTATTCAATCCCTAAGATTTCAGATTTTACCGATTAAAATACTACATTATCTTCTTATCCGAATTTGATATGTTCAGTTCAGTTCTATTCAGGTTGATTTCATTTCCGCAGTTTTCTACTGAAATCATACATGAAAATAACAACACCTCTATCTGACAACACAATATATAAACAAATACACTCATGGTCTAATAATCACGATCATCTTTAAAGTTTCGACAACGCGTAACGCTATGAGATAAAAGGAAGAAACGATAGACCTGTTTCAAGGTAAAGAGGAGAAAATGCAGGAGCCCTCCACCTTAGTGCTTGATAGTGATGGCAGTCTGAAAGGCAAAGAAGAAACACGTACATATACAAAATTGGCAATTTGCCATTAAACTGCCAAGTGCTATTGTTTGTGGCGTCCACAGGGGGAAGTGAGTGGGGAACGGAAGAAAAAAGCAGCATATATAGCGTATTGAATTAAGTCCATCAGGCACATCCTGTTTGTATTTATTAATTTCTAACATCTATTTCACTTCATAACATTTCATTATTCCTTGACGTTACAGATATCGATGAGTGTAATAGCAATCCGTGTCAGAACGGAGGAACGTGCCAGGACAATATAGATACCCGGTGAAAAATATTTACATTTCCTGCATGTGGCTCAAAGCAGTAATATATTCCTTTACATCCTGTTTCTTATTTCGTATCTAGTTTTCTAGTTTTATTTCATGTCATCATACCTTTACAGATATTGATGAGTGTGACAGCAATCCGTGTCAGAACGGAGGAACGTGCCAGGACGCAGTCAACATGTTCTCATGCCTTTGTTCACCGGGTTATAACGGGTCGAACTGCCAGACAGGTAAGTTGCGATTGGGGAGGTATACAGTTCTAGTGAAATATAATGTGTTAAGAAATATATTGAGTTTTCTCCATTTGTTTGCCCTTTGTACAAAACTAATACCTGATACATTTACTCACTCTGCTTGATAATCTCCTGCTTTACCACAAAACTAACTTCTATTTAACGGTTTTTATCCAATATTTGTCACAGAATATACATACACAATGTACAACCCCATGTATATGCAAATGGATAAACGATTTATGGTTGTTTGAATATTTTGTATTTTGCTCAAGAATAAGATATACACAGTGCATATCCACTATCAAACGATGTAAAATTAACATGAAACTAAAATATTATTCAAATTCATGTAGAAAACTCTTCATTTGGTATTCGTCATAATCTAGTCTGTTGTAGTGATCTTTGATTTCCTTTTTTGTTATTTGATTTCTAGTAGGCGGCCTTCTTATTTCAGTCCTGAATGTTCATAATCCTTTACAGATATTGATGAGTGCTATAGCAGTGTCTGTTGTCGCGATCCTTCATACCAATTTTTGATATATGATTTCAGTAGAAGTCCTCCTTATTTCAATCCGAAATGTGTCATAATAACTTCCTTTACAGATATCGATGAGTGTGACAGCAGTCCGTGTCAGAACGGAGGAACGTGTCAGGACGCAGTCAACATGTACTCATGCCTTTGTTCACCGGGTTATAAAGGGTCGAACTGCCAGACGGGTGAGTTGGAAATTGGATAGTAGAGAAATCATAAAATTGCAAGGATTTTTTTTACAAGAAAGCTAACCTTCGTTTGTAAGCTTTTGTATACATTATATTGTATTTATGGTATATAAACGTGTACAGAAATATTATCATCTATTTTCATATATATATATATATATATATATATGTGTGTGTGTGTGTGTGTGTGTGTGTATAACAGCCAAGGATTTCTGCTCTGAGTCGAAGAAGATATTGGTTTACAGCAGTAGTAATAAAAGAAGCTCCGTGAAGTCGTTGTTTTAACGATTTTCTCCTCAGTTATTTGTCAAATCAATGGCATATCTTATTTTGCCATTGGTTTGACAAACCCATATGGGCTAAAATTCGTTAAAACAACGCTTTCACGGAGATTCATATGAAGAGTTTGTTCGCAAAAACCGATAAGTCCATATTTGATAAATGGAGATATTTGCGATTAAAGATCAAGAAAAATAAAGAGAATAATAAGAAAATTTTTGCTTCTTTTGACCATAACTTCAAAAATGTACCTTTATATGTAGTGACCAATATATCATTTAAATGATATTATTTTGTACTTTATGACAGAGACTATACTTCAAAATCGTCAAAAATGGACTTATCGGTTTTTGCGAACAAACTCTTCATATATATATATATATATATATATATATCATACTAACCTTTGTTCAATATCTGTTTTAGCGTGTATCTAGCACAAAACATAAAAACGTCGTGTAACAGACGGATACATGATGCATAATTACATAGTAAGACATATTGAAAATTAGTGTTCAAAAACCATAGAATAAATGAAATTCTTTCTGTAAGAACCTCAAAGTTTACGGAATAAACATGCTACATTTTCTGCTTATCACAATTCACCGCTTTCTCTTACATCGCTTTTGTTATTTCGTTTCTAGTTTGCATCCAATGTATTTCATGTCCTTATACCTTTGCAGATATTGATGAGTGTAACAGCACTCCGTGTCAAGTAAATTTTCAACTGTTTGTTCATCATGATCACATAACGCCTTAAAAATTCTGAAACTACTGCTCTAAACTCATTGTTTACTTTGTAAAACTTTATTTGTGGCTATTGGAGCTAAAAGTTTTAAAGAATATAGGACACTTTCGGGACAAGTTATCCGTATCGGAGGGATTGCATACGTCTCGGACGTTCGCTGGAATTGTCACGGACGTTCGTGTCAAAACATGTACTCATGCCTTTGTGTACCGGGTTATAATGGGTTACAATGCCAGACGGGTAAGCTGGGAATAGTCCAGTTAGTAGCGAATTGTGATCTTATAACGAACTTCAAGACAACAATCTACATTCAATTGATATATATATATATATATATATATATATATATATATATTGTTATGTATATATATATTCTCTGTAAATTCTGAATCTTGCTCAAATATTGTACATACATCATGTGTGCAGATGCTTGATATATGATTATGATATACACATGTATAGGTAAGAATATTGTATATCCAATATACATTGAAAATACAGAAATTGGAGCTACCTTACAACTTCATTAGTTCCAGATTGAGAATGTTCTTGGCATTGTTTGGGATTCACTGATAAACCATTAAATCGATAAACGTTGTATCTTTAGATATCTGAAAGTTCATAAAGTTTATAGACTTTCCTTGTTAGATATCACATTTCTGTCCATGTTTTCGTCCTTTTGTGACGTGATTCTTATTTCATTTTTTAATTAATTCACTTTGCTTTATCATTTACTTTTCTATCCATACAGATATCGATGAGTGTGACAGCAGTCCGTGTCAGAACGGAGGAACGTGTCAGGACGCAGTCAACATGTACACATGCTTTTGTTCTCCCGGTTATAACGGGTCAAACTGCCAGAAAGGTAAAGTTGGAATTGCGAAAGCAGTGAGATGTAATGTGGCAGTAGATATGATAAAAACACATACTTTCTGTCGATGACTTTTTTATTAATCCTGCAGCCTTGCATAATATATTCATACAGGATTTATTTACATGGATTCACGATGTGATATTATTTAGATATGAGTGAATGTACGTGTATATTATTCAAAAGTTTTCAAAAACTTTAATTCAGTGAACTTTCAACCGACAAAATATTAGGATTTACGGAGTAAAAATTCGACATTTTCCACTTATAATTTTGCATGTTGTTGCACATTTCATTATTAGTTTTTTTTTTCTTCAAATTTTCACAAGTCTATTTATGTCTCTATTCCCTTACTCTACAGACATCGATGAGTGTGACAGCAATCCGTGTCAGAACGGAGGAACGTGTCAGGACGCAGTCAACATGTACTCCTGCCTGTGTTCTCCGGGTTATAACGGGTTAAACTGCGAAACTGGTTAGTTAAAATTGGGAAAGGAGCGAATTGTCATCTAGAAATGAACATGTAAAGACGGAAAAAATAATTGACAGTCGTTCCATTATCCTTTTGAATCCTGTATCTTGCGTTAGATATTCATACATAGTGTTTACATGAGTATACATACACGAGCAACTATGTAGGCCTAGATACGTGCTTATGCATATTTTAAAATCTAATTATTTTCTAAATTTTTAAAATGACATTCATTCGGTAAGAATTTCAGATTTCATGGACTGCAAATTGGATTATCATTTGCTTCTTATCACAATGAGACCTGTTGTCGCATTTTTCTTCATCCTGTTTGTCATTTCACTTTTAGTTTTTGTTTCATTCCATAGTATGTCCTTATTCCATTACTTCACAGATATTGATGAGTGTAACAGCAGTCCGTGTCAGAACGGAGGAACGTGCCAAGACGCAGTCAACATGTACTCATGCCTTTGCTTGGCAGGTTTTAATGGGTTGAACTGCGAGACGGGTGAGTTGAAATTGGTTTTATAGAAGAAATATTGAAATCTATTAACTAGATTGTAAAAAAGAAGCTACTTTTTATTCATTTTTGATCCTGTATCTAACAATGTCTAGCACAAAATTTTAGCTTGCATAAAAATGTAGTGTTCATGTTTAGATACCCGAACACTGTGTAAGGGGAAGCGATGAAAGGTTTAAAAGATGCAACACATAGTGCAGAGTAGTGAATTAAGTGCATTAGGTGCACTGAGGTGTCCTTTTTTTTCTGTTGTCGCGCTCCTTCCCACCCTGTTTGTAATTTCATACTATCAACTGTAATCTACAGCATTTCATTATTCCTTATTTTCAAGATATTGATGAGTGTGACAGCAATCCGTGTCTTAACGGAGGAACGTGCCAGGACGCAGTCAACATGTTCTCATGCCTTTGTTCACCGGGTTATAACGGATCGAACTGCCAGACGGGTAAGAAACTACAGCCGTAGTGAATCTAATGAAGTAAGAGACATGAAAAAAAAATGTTCTCTTCACTTTGTGTTAATTTTGTACAAATTTGTAACTGATATCCTAACCCATATATGTTCAAAGTTTAAAGTTTAAATTCAATTTCATTTCCATCAAATAAACAGAGAAAAATGATATGCAATGTATAGCAAAATACATTTGTAATAATTCCAAAAACGTATAATTATTAACAAAATACATGATGATGAGTTACAAAATAAAGGACACACAATATAATTTTTTGTAATAATTATATGCATATGCAAAGTACAAATAAGATAAGGACGTGAATGGAAATGGAGAGTCCCACTAACATGCAAAAATGTGCGATATTGGACCCCAAGAAAATAAAAAGGACAAATAAGGAATTAATGAAACTAAAAACAAATATAATACAATATATTCACCCATCGGCTCGATAATCTCCTGCTTTTAATACCTCAAAACTATTTCTTTTTAAATGTTTTTTATTCAGTATTTGTCACAAAATATATACACAATGTACAACTAATGTATGCATATGTAGACACGATTTAGAGTTATTTGAATATCTTGTATTTGGCACCAGATACGTATACATAATGTATATATACAAATAAACGGTGTAAGATTAAAATCAAACTAGATATTAATTGCGTGTCAATAAATTTCATACAAATGAAATATCAGAACTAACGGAGTAAAAACTCTTCATTTCCTACTCGTCATAATTTTAGTCGGTTGTCGCAATCCTTGATACCTTATTTTTGACGTTCGATTTCTATCAAAGGGCCCTCTTATTTCAATCCAGGATCTGTCATAATTTCCTTCCTTTACAGATATCGATGAGTGTGACAGCAATCCGTGTAAGAACGGGGGAACGTGTCAGGACGCAGTCAACATGTACTCATGCCTTTGTTCACCGGGTTATAACGGGTTGAACTGCCGGACGGGTAAGGCGGAATTGAAAAAAGTGACAAGTAATGTGGGAACAAACATGATTAAAACCTTATCTTTGTTGTTAAGTGCTTTGCTATCCTTCATCTGGCATAAATTATTACACATACATAATATGTATGTGGATACCCGATAAAGATTGTTTTAATCCTGCATCTGACACAAATTATACCTTAGTAATACATTCCCTTACATCCTGTTTGTTATTTGTTGTCTATGTACTATAATTGCTGTTAGTATTTAATTTATTCCATGTTATTATACCTTTACAGATATTGATGAGTGTGCCAGCAATCCGTGTCAAAACGGAGGAACGTGCCATGAGGCAGTCAACATGTTCTCGTGTCTTTGCTCACCGGGTTATAACGGATTAAACTGCCAGACGGGTGAGTTTGATTCGGAAGCGGGAAACAGCAATTTCTTAAAGAACTTGAACAACAAGTACCATCTTTCAAATGAATTTGAATCACGTGTCGTGCCCAATATGTGCATATCATAACACACATATTATGTATAGTATACCCATGTCTGATATATATTTTGTATATTATTATACTCACGTATTACACATACATGATGAGAGGAAGAAAGGGAGAGGTAGTAGGAAAGCTCCATTTGAGAATATTACGTTTATTACGTATATTGATTTGAATTTAGTGGTAATAACCCATCAAGCCAATGACATTAAGACCTTTGTAATCTGAAAGTTTAAAGAGTACGCAACATTTCATTAATCAATCATATTTCTTTTTTGCTTATTGCAACTCTGTATGTTGATTGCGTTTGTTTGGATTGTGCTTTTTACTCCACTGTTTTCAATAAACTTCACCTGCATGATGTCATACTGTTTCATTGACAGATATCGACGAGTGTAACAGCAATCCATGTCAGAACGGAGGAACTTGTCAGGATGCAGTCAACATGTACTCATGCCTTTGTTTGGCAGGTTTTAATGGGTTAAACTGCGAGACGGGTGAGTTGAAATTGGTTTAGAAGGGAGTTGTAATCTATTAATGCTAAAAGAAAACAAAAGTAACCTTCGTTTGATTAATTACTAATCCTGTATCTTGCACAAAATATAAGCCTACAAATGTAGTGTGTGCATGGAGATACACGAACAATGTGTACGAATTTGTATTTTCAAATTCAGTCTTCATTAACCTTGAGCATACAATTATACTTTATACTAATTTTTGGCAATGTATTTCATGTCGAAACCCTTATAGATATCGACGAGTGTGCCAGCAATCCGTGTCAGAATGGAGGAACGTGTCAGGACGCAGTCAACATGTACTCATGCCTCTGTTCACCGGGTTATAACGGGTCAACCTGCCAGTCGGGTGTGTTGAGCGTGTACATGAAATTGTACATTTTTTGAAGTTTAATATGACGATGCTATTTTACCTGAAATGACGCGAAGGAGAGATGTATAATGTTTGAAGTTGTAAACTTTTTTATTTTTGATGAAAATTCAAACCAATGGGATTTATACAGTTAAATTACGAAGTCTACAAAATAAACTCGTCTCTTTTCTACCTAACACAACCACGCGCGTTTTTGCGTCTCTTTTTTTTCCTGCCATGTTTTCTGGTCTTTATTTCAATCTATTTAATTTCTTTATTCATTTACTTTACAGATATCGATGAGTGTAACAGTAATCCATGTCAGAACGGAGGAACGTGTCAGGACTCAGTCAACATGTACTCATACCGGGGTTTAACGGGTCAAACTGCCAGACGGGCGAGTTGGGGTTCGAAATTTGTTATTGTTAGATTGCAATTTCATTGCACGGCACTATAATTGAATATTATCCTTGCCCTAAATCGAGAGGCTACGTCTTCGTAGAAGTGAAAATAAGAGACAAAGGTAACGGCATGAGTCATTACCTTAATCATTTATGTCTGTGACGTTATCTTTGCTCCTCTTTCATTTCTTTGTTCGCTTCTGTTTTTACAAATCGCGAGAGAGAAGGCGACGAAATAGAGTGTGAAGTTGCTGATGACATTCTGTTCAAATGACGAATTCAGACAGCGTGACGCCAAGGTCCATGGTTGCAATCTGCTCAAGTGTGTTTGATAGGACAAAAACATCCCCTAGTATTATTCCATAAGGCATTAGACACTTATTCATTGTCTGCAGGGTATGCATTTAATAAGGACTTTTTAAATTTGCGTTTAAAGAAATACAGTGACCAATGGTGACGAGCAGCTGGTTATTTCGGGTGGGAGGTCGTTCTAGTATCTGTGGCCTGTAAACATGTTTTTTGTTTTCTTTTGATTTTTAAACGAAAATTGTGCGAGTACGTGGAAGGTGAAACGCGTCAGAAAAAAGAACCCACCGGATTTGATTGATTTTTGTTGACGCCCGGTCCTAGTTTAACATGTAAGTTTATTGCGTTTCGGATTTTGTCATTAAACTTTTTCGTAAAAGTGAAGGTCATGTTGCAAGGCAGGTGTGACATTATATCCACGTTTGAAGAAAATGCAATTTTGAATAAGGAAAAAAGGAAACAACCTTTCTTTTTTGACATATTCCAATGTAATTACTGCAACATTTAACATTCATGTCAACAGTGAAACACACAGGAAGAGAATGTAAAAAAACCCCGCTTTGTTCCTCGTCAGGTTTGATCCGCAGTCACTCTTGTTTGTAATCACAAATGTAACTAAAGGTAATTATGCATTAATGTATTAATATTTTAATTCGTTGACAGAAATCCCCAAACAAATCGCCAATCGAGAACCTTAGTCGTCAAAAGGGCCAAAAAGAAAGAAAGAAAAGAAAACAAAAACAAACCATACAAACAAAAACACGAACGAATGATAATGAGTTCATATCCTGTTTTACTTGCTTTCTGGTGTTCTGTCACTGTCTTATGTTTTCATAAATTCGCCGGGGTAAGGAATCTCTGATTGCCATTAAGACGCAGTCCACTTATATCCACTCGTTCATACTCAGTTGGTAAATAGATCCTTGGTTAAAAACAACACAAAACACGAAACAAAACAATGCAACGTAGAAATATGAGAGCGCATGACCATTGCATGTCGATTATAATTCTGAGAATTGTTCAAAATTGAACAAGGAGACGATCGCATTTAACTGCGTCACGCCATATCACTCAACTCAATGCCAGCGTCATCTTGCTTGATTACCCCGACAGTTCTTCCGAGAATGTTCATCACCGACAGAAGCAATGGCCGAATCCTGGAGGCCGCTCTTGAAAGTCTCGAGTTTACCGTGTTTATCACCCTGGATGAAAATCCGTATGACGTAGCGTATGACGCTGGGAATGGGAAGCTTTATTGGTCGAGCAGCGTCGGCGTTTGGCGCTGCGGTCTTCTCAACAAGGCTCCGGAGCAAGTTACCAATGTTAACAGTAAGCAGAGTGTACGACGCACTTGCAGCTGAAATGACTCAACGTACACACACACACACACACACACACACATACACAACAGAAAAAAAAAAGACATGCACACTTATGCATACACACTAATAAAGGTTAAGTTCTTCTCGTCAATAACTGACATGTTTCAGATAATTCTTATAAAATCAAAATAGTCAAAAGATGATGAGCATGTATACGAGAAGAAAGTCTAGAAGTGATGAAGTACGTTAACTGAGAAATGACATGACCACTAGAATAAATAATTATATAACGTTTCTGCTTATAAAGAAATAGTGATTATACTGAGATTCTACATAACGTACATAATAATGCAGTGCCTTAATGGTAGTATACAGGACTGCTCTTCCCACATTCATTTTAACTTTATGAACAGTTAGGTACTGAGATGATTAGTAGACGGGGCTGTTTGGGCACCGGTTTTTTGTTGTTTTTTTTTTACGTCACGTTGCAATAGAGATAGGACATTACTCAATTTACCAATTATTGTGAGACGCTGTGAGTTATTACATTGTTTTTATATTCATTTTTGTCAAACAGACTACTCACCTGTAAACATTATTGAATAAACACATATACCTGACAACGTATAGTCGACTTACCGTTCATATCTACTATAGTACTTCCTTATATTTCAGTTATTGCAGTACAGATTTCTGATGCGTGTAAACTTTGAGTCCTGCTATTTTCTACTTGGAGCAATTCCAAACAAATACTGATTTTCGTAAAGCTCCTTTGTTCCACTTTCTGTCTTATGTTCTTTTATGATTTACCAACTCCATGACATATTATTTCGCCCCCATGCTTTTGTTTTGTCTGCTAGGGGTTACTTCCTTGAATGTTATCGTCGGGCACGATGACATTATTATACATAAACCTGTTTCTTATATCATCGCAGTGTTACTTTCAAGTGCGGGGAAGGGGACAACAAAAAAATCAAAATTAATGAAAACTGTTATGGAAGTCATAACAACGGTTACCAAGAATTCTTGAGAATGTGATCGAAGTGATTTATCCTTGTATCTTGATCAATTTATTTATCTCAATATAGATCCTAAATCAATCGCTGTTACGCAGTCACCCGGAACTCTTTACGTACTGTACTGGGGCAAGCTCACTCAGATGTCAATAGATCCAGATGGACAGGAAACGACTGTATTGAATCTGCCCTACGGAAAAGGGTTTTCATTGGTACTTTACAACGGGTAACAATCAATTCCATCAACTTTGACGTTCAACATCTTTGTTTGTTATTTTATTCTAAGTAATTGTTTCGCTGACCACCTGGTGTCGGACAAGATATAGCAACGGTAATAAAAGACCATGGTCAAAAGCACAGAAACGCTTTTCTGGCATCTAGATTTGCTCATTCTGTGTATAGTAATGTATAATCATGTAAGATATACACTGTAATTTATATACTCACTTGTACGGAGAAGAAGTCTCATCGCTAATAGTGAACTTTACGATATTAATGCCGGTACATGTTTTATGCTTTTGCTTTCAAAATTAATCGTTTCTTGTTCTTGCTCCAACCAACTTCAACTAAGCTTTCTACTCCGCAATAGAGGCTGGTCGTAGAAACACAGAAAAATAAACAAACATTAGGGGCCTGTTGCATAAAAGTTACTATTGTGGTAAATTTGCCATCCAATGGTAACTACCATGTTAACAATACTCAACAGCCAATCGAAATCATGAATTCCCTGGAAGTTACCATAAGATGGCAAAGTTACCATAATAGTTACTTTTATGAAACGGGCCCCGGAACTTTATCTATGAAGCACTGATACGAAACCAAGCAGGAGTATTGTGCTCTATAAAACCATCTTTTATCCCTGTCATGATTATTTCCCTATTCAGCAGTGATATCACCCCATTCGGTGCTGTGTGCGTGATACCTCTTAAACAGTTAAATATTATGACAGAACTGTGTGTTGTTTGTTTGTTGTCGTTTTTCTTTGCGTTCTAGTTTTGTATACTGGACCAGACAAAACGTCGAAGGTATAAAGTGCAATAACCTTCAAGACGGAACTGAATGTACTCCTCTGAGCACACCTGGTAACGGTCTCATCACCGGCTTGGCATTCGACACAAACAGTGAGTAAGATGTATATAGGATTTATGTTTCAGAATAACATGCCTCAGAGTAAGATAAATTGATATATACAAAAAACAAGAACACGTTTGTAAACAACAAAAACTAAAAAAAAAAACACAATGTACGTAAGGGTCCTATTGAAGCCAGTAGTGTTTTACTCCTTAATCCTGCAATGCATATTACATTTTTACTTTAATTATCACTTCCACGTAGGTACTTGCAAACGTTGTAGTTATGTTTTGTTTGGCTAAAGAGATAATCATGACAATGATAATAATAATCATCATCATCATCATCATCAACAACAAAATTATGACAGAAAGACATTTTGAATTGCGTAAAAAAACATTAAAAAGATAATCCGTGTAGAGATTTTAATATTGGTTCTTTGTGTCCATGCACAAAAACAAAGTTGTTGTTGTCGTTGTTTAAGCATAGCTCATGTATATAAGTCTAATAGTAGTGTGGTCTCAGGGTGTCTTGTCGGACTAAGATAGCCACAGAAATGAAAAAAACAGGGTAAGCTAACAACGGAGATTTTTAAAGTAAGCGACAATTGATCAAAACTTTGATTCCAGTCTAAAGTGACTTGTACAACATTTCTCAGCCTGTCTCAGTGGCAATGACTATTGACTTCACGTAAGTTGTCGCATCGCCGACAAAGGACTGGTCCTTGCATACGTATAAGTTCACTGTAACTTGAACTTGGACTTGGACGTAGACTTACACAGAGTATATTAGTTAACATTTCGTAATGAGCATCACCTATGAACATGCATTGAATATTCAAGAATGGTTAGCGTATTCATTCCTTCAATATAATAATCTTGATCAAAATTCTCTACAAACGCCTGTGTGCCTTTTTTTTTCTCTCTCTCTGTCTATCTCCCTGTATGTCTGTCTGTCTGTCTTTCTCAAATCTATGTTCTGCTTTACAGCTGGTCGACTGCTCTACTGTGCCCAGAATGACGACGACTTAGTCTACTACACAGAAATCCCTCCAGTGAACTCAGCTAGAGGTCAGATACCCATAATTTATACACAAAATGCAACCGCAGGCGCACGCGCGAGGGACGTGACCATTGTCAACGATGTAGTGTACTTGTTGCGGAAGGACGGTGTGGTGGTTACCAGGGACTACGCTTCGAACAGTCCGACGTCCGTGCTGCATCCAGTCTTATACGATGAAACTGGTGATATACCTCTTGATTTGCGGAGAATGGTCATTGTCTAAGACAACTTCACATCTAATCCCGCATTCCCATTATATGACAGTCGTTCAAATGTTTTGATAAGTAACAGATAAATACTTCAAATAATACAAATCAACATAATTCAGGTTTACATTATACTGTATTTCTATCGGACTGAAAGGTAACACTTTATGTAACACAAAGTATACATTTGACACATTATCTTGTTATAACAAATTGAATGAAATAATTGTACGAATAGATATAAAGGACAGAAACAATTCATGCCTTGCATTGACAGAAAAAAAAAGACGATGAAGAAAAGTGATCCACTGAAAAATGGAGTTTGTAAGACGTGATTTGCTCACTCAACAAAACATGCAAATAACATATCCAAAACGTATCTTTGTAAATCTGAAGCATTTGTTCATTAAAGATAAAGTTTTGGTACCTCAAAAGTTTCCCTGAATTTCCTTGTCTTAGTTTGTGTTTCAGGTTAAAGTACCTTTCATATAACTAACACTGTGAGACTTACTCGCCCCAAAGTGCTCTCATTTCTTAGTAATCATGCAATTAACTGCGACCAGCAGCCCAATACGCATAGCGTAATGGGGCTTCGCATTGTAGCATTCAGGATCATGACAGATTTAGTATCGCGGGTAAATATCAACTTAAAATCCAAAAATTTCTTCAATTTAAAGACTTACCAATTAAGTTGAAGTATTGAAAACAGGCTTCGGGCAACGTTTGGTTTTGCCAATAGTCCCTTTCTGTTCGAATTGATGACTGAATGTGACTCGGTCGAGAGGACCTTGGGAGAGCTACATACACAGGATACTACGGCCAGCGCATGGGCACACATCACATGCGAACACATTTCAAATCCATGAACGGATAAGATGTTTGTGTGCGCATGCGCTGGCCGTCAAATGGAAGATCAATATTACTTCACATACGCTGTTCATTTGAACTATGTGTGCCACGATAACATGGTGACAAAATAGTAGGCCTACTTAATTATATACAAACACAGTTGATCACACACACACACACACACACACACACACACAGTCATGAAAATATGTAATGGACGTGATATTGTGGCAAGAACGAAGAATACATGAGGTGGCAACACAACAAAGAAATATGAGAAAGAACAGAAGAGAACGAAAAAACGAATGCCTTACATCGCACCAATACGTCGTTAAGGCATGTGGCGTACTTGTTATTAGATGTAACCATTAGATTGTCTAGTGTTATATGTAGAAAGCGATTTCAGTAACCTATGTCATTTTTTTTTAAATATTTTTTCTAATCGATCCCAAATTGTGGGTCCTGTAACAAGAATGGAATTTAGGTATGAACAGTTCTTATTTAATAAGGGGAGATGAGATTCATTATGATCTTCGCGTTGGATATTTGAAATCGTGATTGTTGTTGTTGTTGGTTTTTTTTTTACCATTGATTGCAGTTATAGTCAAACATGAAGTAGCCAAGTTGAAATGATTGTGGTTTTTTTTTCTGGCAGATTGCATGCTTAAAAATAATTCTGAGGCTATTATGTGTGAACATGTATGAAGTGTTTTCGTAACTCCTTTAACAAAGGTAAGTAGAATTTCTCTAAATCCAAATTGGACTTTGAAAATGTATTGCTCATATTAGGAAAAAATACTTCACTGTTTGAATGTGAATGATTCTTTTCGAAAATTTAGAAATTTGATGAAGACATTGGTCTGTAATAATTGACACCTGGTCCACTATTCTCCCCTTTTGAATGAGAACGACGTTTCTCTTTTTCATATTGTTCGGTGTAAGGTCAGCTGTAAGGAATGAATTTATCATATGTTTACTATTGGATGTACCTTTTTTTTTTAATCACGTTTGTAGTACTTAATAGTCAATTCCATTAGATTTTAACTTTCAAATAATTGAAGGGATCGTATAGTTTTGGTTGAGACTTAACTTCAGGTTTTTATCATGTTTTGGTGAGATAGTGAGAAACCTCTTATGAAATATGAAAGAGCATGTAATTCGAAGAGGGATTCAATGTTTAGTTGATGAAAATTGGTTTTGAAATGGCCGAGATATCCAAAACAGAGCAATCCTAATAAAGTGTGGGACCCACATTTTATTACGATTGTTTTGTTTAACTTTGTTTTTGGATGTTTCAGCTTTTCCAATCCCGATTTTTATCAAATAAACTTTGAATTTCTCTTAAAATGGTATGCTCTGCACTATTTCATAAGTGTTTTCTTGGTATCTCGCAAAAAAGTTAAAGTCCAATTTTCATCTCCACCAATACTGTACCATCCCTTTAAAACAAATTTTCATTGAATGTGGGTCTTGAAAAAAGAAATGACGCCGAGTATATCTAAGAAAAGTAGCTTAAGAGATTTCTTGATTGACGGATATATTATAGTGAGAATTTTCGTTTCGAATATAATCTTTAATCATTATAATTATAAAATCACAACTTTTAACAAGGCTAACGGGTGCGTACTGGAGGTATTATCCCATAATAGTTAGGCGTATTCAAAGTATATTTCCGATTGTTTTTAGTGCCGTGTTTCTTGTAATATTTTCGATAGATACGCAATAGTTTAATTAGCATCTTCTTACAGGACACGTTCCTTTGCCTTATTTTTTTTTGTGGGGTTCCATTTAGATATTAAGTGAATTATTTCAACCGTCTATCGATGGGGTTATCCACAGAAGTTTTAGAATTCATTCGTTTTATTTGCTGCGTGGTGGTATATGATCATCATTTTCCGAGCATCAGATTTAACAAAATTTAGTCATACGACAATTAAACGTCGGTGGTGTTATAAAGATATAACCGATCGATTTCTTTTAAATTACTTTGCGAATTTTATGAAAACTTTGTGTTGGTATCTTTTGTCAATTGAGATATTTATTTTGCTTTGTTATCAAGTTGATTGCAACATGTGCAAATATATGACAATGATCAGAAATTTTAGTAAAAGGAATATTCCAGACTCAGGAAGAGGAAAAATAATGAAAAACAGAAGTATATCAATAAAAGTAGAGGATTGTGGAACAAAACGAAAATGCTTGAATAAGCGGTAAAATAGAAGCAAGCTGTAGCCTTTGGCTTAGTTTTTTTTATGAATTCCTTGAAATAACATTAAATGAGATCAGTATTGAAATCACTCATTACATCTTTGTCTATGGGGTTCGGCGCTAAACTTTGTACAGACGTTTGAAATGCAAATTATTTTACATGGTAGTAGTCTGTAATCAACGTCTTTCAATTCACCCCCCCCCCCCCCCCTTTGGATTTGTCTATGACAAATAGAAGAAGATAGATCATATTGCATCGGGCATGACGTTCATCTCTTCTTGGATAAGTATTCAAGCTTTTACGAGATAAACGCAAGTGACAGCACCACCCACACTCTTCTTTCTCCTTCTGTAAACTGTCTCAAACACGGCTAAAGAAAATGAATTACTAATACATGTATCAAAATAACATACTGTTTCTATTAGCCCTATGGCGAAGCAAAAAAGGAAAAAGAAAGAAGGTATTGTATCAGGATTTTCAATAGGAGCAAACGCCCCATGAAATTATTTCTATTATGGTACGTGTGTATTATACAACATTATTTCTTCAACAGTGTACATAGTGATGTTTTTATTCTTCAACGGTCAAATGGACGCATTATGGGCTCTGCACACCAGATCTCTTTACGAATCAAGATTATATTCAAATTCTTGTTAGCACGTTTTACTCGATGTAATATTATCATTCACGAAATTATCCTAAGCTATCACAATAAATAAAGTTGAGCATGTTGAGAAAATGTGCACATTTCACCAAAAAAAAAATGGAAATTTCTAAATCTATCTTTGCATCTCTTATATTTCGTGCAACTACTCTGACATCGCGTGTTGTAGAATTCTTAATCCGCATTTATAGCCATATTGAACTTAATTCCAACTTTTTAGGAAAATAAATACTGCTGAGTTGTTCTCAAACGTCTCTTTTGTCTTTTATCATTATTGTTACATCTATTGATTCCACGTAATTATCTATTTTTGGTGTACTCCCTACAGCAATGAAGATCTTACTCCTTAAAGGGATGGTATAGTATTGGTGGAGATGAGGATTGGGCTTTTAACGTTTTGCAAAATACGAAGAAACCACTTATTGAGTAGCACAAAGCATCCCATCCTAAGAGGAATTCAAAGTTTATTTGATGAAGAACGGTCGTTGAATGGCTGAGACATCCAAAAGCAAAGTTAAGCAAAGCGATCGTAATAAAAGGCAGGTCACACCTTTTATTAGAATCGCTCTGTTTTGGATATTTCAGCTATTTAAAATGATAAATAAGTAATATACCTAGACTGCATATCCTCTACAGTGACCTCAATTACAGCAACGTCAATGACATACAGTATTAGCTTATCATTAGCGCACAAAAGAAGAAGTTATGCTAAATATTCAATCTTACTATTAAAGTGCTTTTTAAATTCTAGGGCATTGATTGAGGGGAGCCCAAATTAGGATAGCGAAAATGTATTCTTCGCTGATCCGTCATTCTAGATAGTCGTTCTCTTGAGCATCAAACATATAGAATACCGAAATTTGCCCAACATTTAGGTTACAGTTCACCTTCCGCAAAAATTGGCCGCGAGTGAATTGCGAGTGTAAACATTGCAAAAATTATATTGAGATCATTACGTTCCTATTAATATTATTATTGTATATATATCCTATGTTATGGTATTTTCTCCATCGAAGTCTCTATGGGGTAATATGTCGCCGACCATAACAAATCGCTAACTTGTTTGTACGAGTGCATTTTTGTACAAAATTTTGTATTGTCACGTCGTACACTGTCGTACCAGCATAAATGATGTTGAATATTGCTTTTGCAAAATCATAAAAGATCAGGTACCGAAATATTTTTTTTTTAGCAACCATCTGATTAGAAAGTAAGCGCTGAGACGTTACAGCGGACTCCCAACTGCCACATTCTTATTCTCATTGCTTCCATGAAAAATTCACTTACAATTAATCTATGTAACTATTAATTATTACATGGTACACAAAAATATTATCAAGACTTGATGTGGGCCTACTCATACATGATCCCTTTTCCCTAAGAGGTCATTTTTATTGAAACGTTCCATCTAATATACATTTCCACCTTGTTCACTATACTCAGAGAGAATTTGGAGTGTCCGAAAAGATCATACAAGTAACATCATTTACTGCATAGGAAACATCTGACAAAACATATATTCATCGTTGTTCTCTTTACGTTGTTTACCTTACTGTCAATATGTTATCTACAACAGGTAAATGAGAAAAGTTAACAAACAAGTGCCTATTTCATTCATAATATTAGTCAAGTACGCAGTTTAAGACCATTCACAATTCCAGTCTATCACATATTCCTTCTGTCTATTAAAATCATCTGACATCCGAGCACAAAAAGTAGGCATGTTCATTGGTAGTAATTAACAGCAAACTCGAGTAGACATCAGTTATCACTGATATTATTACAGTATGCTGCCAGCACAGCAACATTTAGACAAGTATATGCAAAACCGTCAATTTTTTACTACATGAATATGATTTCCCAAGCTGTGGTAGGGCTGTTACATGTCATAATAAACATGATGAATGTCGTGTTGCATGTCATCGATAGACTCATAATGTGCCGAGCCACGCACTGAAGCATCTTCGCTCTGGTTAGACTTCATTCTTTCGGGATGGATAGATGGATTGCGTGATGTCTCCCCAAAGGGTAACGTCGGCTTCACGTTCTCGTCTAACTGCACTGGTAGAGATACACCCAGATGGGCTAGAGCTTTTAGCAGGTCCGCGGTGGATATTCCAGGCAGCGCCGATGTCATGGACATGTAACCAGTGGAATCCTGTTGGGAACTGGTCGTGGGCTGGTTTAGGGTGGATGATGTCGAGAAGTCTTTGAAAGTGATCTGTAATTGAGAAAGGTAGTTTATGTAAGCCCTATGTTTGTATCTCAACTGTAAGTACTTTTTGTTGAGTTACGTCTTATCACAGTGTTATAAGCCACATTAACTAGTTTCGCAAGTGTCAACATTACCTTGTATATACTGTCATTTAAATGACCCATGCATCATCAAATTGTTAGCATCGATTTTTCTAAAATATTTTCATGTTCATTTCCCCATCATTGACAGATTCCTGTTTCAATAGGCCGACTATATACTAGACCTATAAGCGAAAGCAAATTTCAATCTTTATATGTAACTTCTCATGTCTAGGCCTACTTTTTAGAAATGATTGCAGTATTAACAATCAGTTCGGGTAAAATGCGGTGAATAAACAACTAGTTCAATGTAATGTCTACCTCCCATTATACAGCTTTCTGTTCTTCTTGTTTCTGTCTGGATGTTATACCTTCATCTGACAATGGACTACAGGAAGAAATGTATGTTGATAAAGTTATCAGCCATCATTCTCATTGCTACATTAAAGGCAGTGCAATACAGATTTTGTATACCTCATCTGAAGCCGAATCAGCAAAATACGGGTCTTCCCTGTGTTTATCACATTTTATAGATGTCGTGGACTCTGACAGAGATGTCATCTCAAGACGAGTAGGAGACTGGACCAGGCTCGGATGAGTGTCATGTAATTCTTGTTCTTCAGATTGCGCATTTGACAAAATGTCTTCTGATTTTGAAGGATTGTGCGGGAAGCATATCCGATCTGGTGACTGTCCCGTAGTGGCATCAGTCCTTTGATTACAGCTTCGAGTTTGAACTGGGAAATGGAAACATTCATAAGTAACGGATTTATCGCAATTTCCAGATAGATTATTTCTTTAACGTATATCCAATCGTAACTTTAGAATTTATTTTGGCTTAGAACGATAATGACATTTTACTCATGCTTTCTTTTGGAAAAGAAATATGCATATAATAGTGTAGTAAAGAGTAAAAGGAAAATCTAACTAATAGATTGTTTTACATAAACCACACACACATCGAACCTATTGATAATGGGGCATCTAAGAAATCTCTTTCAAGTTACAGCTCTTACAACTAACACTGCCTGAATAAATGCAGTGAAATGGCTCTCGAGAATCTGAGCAGGTAATAGTAACTGTGGTTGGTAGAATAACCAGCATCAACCTTGCATAGTTTAATCCCATATACTGTTATTTAAAGGAAAATGGAATGTCACATACATGACATGAGACCAAAGTACTGAACGAAAAAAAATCCCGAGACATAACTCGCAGGGGCTTTTAAAGCTGAGATTTTAAGCTTTAGTCTGAACCTCTTTAGTCTTAACTTGTTGAAACCTACATTGTAGCCTATAAAAATTGAAAGCTGGCTAACCTCTGAGCTTGAAGACAACCATCGCACAGCATAATATGATTACCATGAAGAAACCTGTCACAAGAGGGATGACTTTGTTGAGGTAGAATGAGGTATTTTCAGCGGGAGGATGTGTGCACATAACTATTTCACGCCAAGAGGATGATGCCACATGATAAAAGGAAAAAAACAGAGAACAGAGAGGAAACATCAAGCAGTGCAACTGCAATATTAACCTAAGTATGTAAGACCTCATCATGTAAAGAATAAATGGTGATTTATACACAGGTAATGTGTGGGTTCATTGAACACATTCTAACCTTGTACATTCCTTTTCAAAATTTGTGAGATAAAATTTTCTCAAGTATTTGAATTCTTTGAAAGTATGGACACAGTCAAGAAATACAAAACCCCCAAAACACTAACAACACACATAATTGATCAATCAAAGAGATATCAGAGAGAAATCAAAAAGATTATTAACACCTCCGGTCGTAAAATTTCTGTGCACCCACATGTTACCAGCTTCGTCCACTCTTACATCCATACTCGTATATGCCAAGTTTTATTTGGATACTTCAAATGGTTCGAAGTTACATCGTCGACAAAATCAATTGCGGAAGGAAGTGTGGACGGAAAGATAGACGGACGGACGGTCGAACAGGCAACCCCAAAACAGAATGCCAAATATACTAACAACACTCAACGTTTAATCACAGGAGTAAAATTTTTGCCTTACACTGTACGTTCTTCCAAGCTTTTTATAAAGGGCTAATACAGACAACGCGCGTATGAAAATATCACAAATTTCATGGACATAGGCCCAGGCACGTAATATTGAGCTTAATATGCTCGTTGCGGTCCATCTCTTTTTTATCCTCACACTATCTTCTTCGTCATCTCTTTTTTTTTTCTTTTGGTCGTTGGTACGTCATACACAGGATAATATGATTGTGTGTGTGTGAGCTAAAGGCCGATCATCAAATCAGCAAACAAAATTTTGTGTGTATTTCAAGCCTATCAGGGCAATTACCCTATAAATACTGGTTAGAGCATTTCAAAGCGAGAGTAAAGATTGGGTTCGCATTAATTTTAGGGTTCGGATTTTGGGTTTGGGTTACGATTATGAATAGGTTCAGGATTAGGATTAGGATTAGAATTAGGGTCAGGAGAAGGGTCAGGGGTAAGTGTTCAGGAGGTAATTGCCCTAGACCTATTGTAAGACATGCAAGGATCAAAACTTACCTTTCGTGGTCTCTGGATGTGACTGGGTCATTCTTGTATCATTCCCAAGGTCGTTACTGGCGATACATTCAGTTGTTCGGCTGCTGTTCCCTTTTAATTCGTGTGATGTGATAGTAAGCGTCGAAATAACAATAGCATCATTGAAGCCAGTCAATATAGTGCGAGTTTTTACCATGCTCGGCGTAAAGTCGTAACCTTTGCTGTCGCCATGTCGCCAATAAACAGAAGACGGTGGATTTGACTCCACGATACATGAAACTATCAAAGTTCCCTCCTCTTCTGCATAATCTTCTCCTAAGCTGAGTATAATAGGTGCCTCTGTGAAGAGAAGTTGAAGCGAGGAACAGACACTTTCATTATGAACCATTTTTTATTATCATGGTAGAGGCTGTCAGTCAATTTTATGCTACGTTTACACCACGTTCACGGTAGACAGCTTCAGGCCACCGTGGACAAAACAGGACGGGAGTGAGACAGCGCGGTAGAACTGGAAAGGCGAAAGTGGCAAGCCGTGGATGCCTTGTCAGATTTTCAAACCGTCCAAATATTGGCCACGGCAGTCCTGGTGCTGATATGAAACCTCGTAGGTCGTATTAAACAAAATGGAAAGTTTCCCTGTCCCCCCCCCCCCCACACACACACCTATAATTCGTGTGCTAGTCTTGTTCGTTCGTGGTTATCTTAGATTTCATTAAGACATGGTTATACATCATAAGTAGTTAACATAAATATTGCACTGAACAATAGTTTTCTTCATAGCCTGACACCTGCAACTTAGACACTAAACAAAAAGTAAGTTCCCCCTAAAACAAACCTCTGTAATTTGTGAGTCAGGAACATTTGAGGAAATCTGAATACAGGATCATGTAGCTGTATTTCTCGGCTACATTTCATTTGAAATTCAGTGGATATCATTTGGTCACGCTGGAGTAAACATGACTTAAAGTCAAAATAGTCACTTTTTGAAGTTCACAATCCCAATTTTGCGACTTTGATTTGGTGATATCGGAACAAATTTCAAAGTTCCAGGATAAAAAGACATGCGACGTATGATTAATGTGCTTCTTATCATACCATGTGACATGTGCAGAAAATTTCACGGTTGAGTGACCACGGAGTGAAAAATGCCAAAATGACCGATTTGATATGTTTTATAAACATTTTCACTATGACTATTGTTCACATTTTGTATATTTTAACAATACTTAATACTGATTATACTGGCTCAAATTTTTACATTGGTTGTTTCTATGCCTCACTCATATTTTAGAATTATTTTGAAGTAGTATTGCTGGGTTTTTGTTCCATCAGCAATTGGTAAATTATGGCTTTAAGACTTATAACTGATCGAATTTTACCTCCTCTTACAATGCTGACTGTAGATTCTTTAATCTTGTACCCTCCTTGTTCAATAAGACATTTAATCGTCTCGTTGTTGTCGCGTTTCGTGACGTTGAATGTAATTCTCAGGGAACTGACGATGTAGTAGTGACTGTTGCGGTAGAATCTATTGACAGTTTGTAGGCCAACGTGAAAATCTGCCAATGACGTTTGCCATTCCAACTTCACATCAAGTGTCATTGGGTTTTCGGTAGAGCAGACGATCGATTTGCGGGTTCCAGCAGGAAGAATAATCGTTTCCATTTCCTTGAAGATATGACTTATAATCCCTTCGTCATCTATGCCGAGAGTAATTGATGACACTGTGTTGTTTGACAAAATGAAAGCCAAGTTACAGTTTTTAGCGTTATTATTTCGAAATCTATCTAGAACGAAGAAAAGCAAAACCCCTGGAAAACGATTTACGCTATATCTCGCAACAATTATTTTTGTAAGTCAGTTATAAAAATTAAATTTTATGTTGATGACAAGTCATAGGGAACAATGCCAAAAATGCAATACTGATGTGTTCCCGTGACTGCCATTATGGCACACATAAGACGACGGATTGAAATTGATGATTCTTGCGTCGAGTTGTTGTTCTTGTTGTTTTTAATTGAAAATGATTGACTTTTTGTTCTTTTTTAGTGGATGGGGGGGGGAACGTGGAACAAGACCTCGGATTTCGCGATTTTGTCATTCACATATCTGTGAATATTTGTTTTTATTACTTTTTGATAGAACAAAAAATATCTAAAAATTTTAACAGATGTACAAACAGACGGTTGAATTTCAAGTCTGAAAATGCAAAATCTCCCCACTCCGCTCCCTCACACACATTTTCCAGCTTTATGTTTTGCCTCTCCCCCTCCCCTAATATTGTCAGTGATTGTGAACATGAATCGACGCCCCTCGGTTGATTCACCATTTCATCTTTTAGTTGAAAAATGACGGAAAACCCCAACATTATTGAGTATTATTCTAACATTAACAAACTGTTCGAGGAGTGACAATATTATGTAAATTGCTGGATTTATCATTTCATTTATGCGAGTGTTGACGGGTGATTTCTCTCAATTTGTTGCTAATTACAGGGAGAAGATATCTTATCAAACTATAAACCTACCTGTTACAGTAAGATTTACCACACATGTGGTAGGCCAAAATGATTGCCTGGTAGCCTTGTAGTGATATATTCCTGAGTCGTGTAAAGATACATTTGTGATGGTCAAATTACATGACACCACAACATCGCCTGATCGCACTAAGTCGAAACGTGGCACGTTGATTAAATGTCCCTCGCCTGGTTTATATCTAATCAAATCAGAGCTATTAATACCAAACGTCCAGAAGACTTGGAAAACTGAAAGGTCGGAGCAGCAGGGTAATTCGACATTCTCTCCAACAGCAGAAACGACGTGTGTCAGGTTTCCTACACCTGGAAGATAAGAAGTTAAGAAATTTATGGCAGGAGGAAAAAAATGGTGCATTGTTGGCGTTTTGAAACTCGCCGCATCAATTTTACTTAAGAAATATTATCTCATCATGTTTCATATTCTAACTGATTACAACTATTTTGAGATCGAGACACCGAAATTCCAAATTTCGACAATCAATTTAAAAGGATATTCAGTGGTGTATTTTTATTGTTCTTGAAAGTTTTCCATTTGTAAATGTTTTATTTTTTCCTTATTTTTCTAGCAATCATGTTTGAAATAGGTCCAGTAAAAAGAAAAATGAAATTTGTATAAAATAAAAGAACCCACAGTTTGAAAACTCACAGGAAAGCTTCTTTATATCAACATATTGCCATGGTTGTTTTCGTTTCATATCAAATTCAAAAAGAAAAAAAAATAATGAACCTCTTCTGGGAATGTGGCGTTTGGGCTATATTATAGCCCGGTAGTTCTGTAATCCACTCAAAATGTTGTTCCTGACAACCTATACAGAACAGTAAAGAATACAATGAAAATATTGAAATGACTAAAAAGCGCAATGGAAGAGATGGAAGAATAAAGGAAATGAGGAGCATAAAAACCCCCCAAGAAATCTGACAGTTGATTCCATGTGGGCCTAAGTGTACACCTGCTACAGGATACATCGAACGCACAATATTTCAAATTGAATGAATAACTTGGAAATATATTGTAATGCACGTCAACTACGGTCGAGATTATGAAATGCGCCTAAATCGCAGGAATGCCCAATTCCACCTCACAAAATTGAATAATCGTTTCAGTTTTTACACTTTGACCACTTAACAAACGAATTATGAATTCTTGAAGTTTCTGCTCAGTCATGGCTGGATGAGAAGACTACTATAGCTTGTGATGTCACATATGTACAACGATATAAAGAAAGTATTGAGAAAATTCAACATATTTTCGCTTTTCTCGCATAACAAAAGAACACACAACTTCTCCCTTCCAGGAGGCAGGGGGAATATTACCGTTAACACGTCAGTGACGAGTCGAAAAAATGTTCATTTTATTCTAAAACTAAATTTTTGTGAAATTCTCTTTTCATTTTCCTTATATCGTTCTGTGCATGTGACATCATACACTATAGTAGTCTTCTCATCCAGCAGTGGTTGCACAGATACTTTAAAAATTCATAACTTTCGAACGGATTTTCAGATTTCCCCCCAATTTTCACTGATGTGTTCTACTAATATTGTTGCATTCTCTCAATCCACATGTAAATGAAGGTGGACTTGTCTTTTAAGCTCCTGTTCCACTGACAGTCAAATGCTCTTTGGAGGCTCAACTGGTTTCCAAAATGACTGGGGGGGGGGGGGAGGAGGAGCTTTATTAAAGGACAAGTTCACCTTCATATACATAAGGATTGAGAGAATGCAGCAATAATAGTAGAACACATCAGTGAAAGTTTGAGGAAAATAGGGCAATCCGTTCAAAAGTTACGAATATCGTAAGTATCTGTGCAGTCACTGCTGGAAAAGACGACTACTATCCGTACAGTACATGATGTCACATGCGTACAACTGTATAAGGAAAATAAAAAGAGAATTTCACAAAACTTTACTTTTTGAATAAAGTGCACATTTCTTCGACTTGCTACTGACATATGTTAAGGGTAATTATTCCCCCTACCTTCTGAAAGAGAGAAGTCGAGAGTTCTTTTGTTATGCGAGAAAAATGGAAATGTGTTGAATTTTCATTATTCTTTCTTTATATCGTTGTATTCATGTGACATCACAAGCTATAGTAATCTTTTCATCCTGCCGTGACTGAGCAGAAACTTCAAAAATTCATAACTTTTGAACGGATTGTCCGATTTTGCTCAAACTCTCACTGCTGTGCTCTACTAATATTGCTGCATTCACTCAACCCACATGCCTACGAAGGTGAACTTGTCCTTTAAGCCCCATTCCACTGACCACTGATTTCACTGAGGGCCATCGAAGGAGGATGTCTAAAATGCCTTGTTAATAAAACCGGGTTTTTCGCTTATGTTTGTATATTGCAGACATACGTGTAGCTGAAGTTGTCTCACCTATGATATGCAAGAAGAAGAGGGTGAAGAACAAAGCCTCGCAAATCATATTTTTTGAACTTCACGATAATCATGAATAATCCAAGAAAGCGATAGTCCCCATTATCATCACGTAGATAAGCTTCAATCTAAAATAAAAGAGGAAAAGAGATGAGTAAGTCTCAATTGTAGGTGAAATCATTGTCATAAGAAAAAGAAATCTACACCCATCACAAAATTTGATTCCTCGAATCATAAATTTCTACAGAAATACGTTCACGCACGCACATAAGTAGATATATTCTTTCACAAATTCGTTTAACCAAGACAAGATGCAATGTACAGTAGAGTATGGCTGGAGAGTACATGTTTATCCGTCTCATATACCTGTACATATTAATATATTTATTACTAGCTGTTTTTATCAAATCCTGAAGTGAATTGCAATATTAAAACAAACGAGAAGAATTAACACAGCTTATAGGCCTATTATGTAAGTTTCCAGGTCAGTTGCAGAAGAAGAAAAAAGAAACTTACATAATTTTCGGCGAAATTTAAATAATATCCCCAAGCTTAAGCATGTTATTAAAAAAAGAGAAGAGAAAGGGAAGAAATACAATCTCAAAATATGAAACTAAAATCCACAACACACACGCTATACACACTCTCTATGGCAACATTATGCAAGCTAGGACACAATAGTCATAAGAAATGGATGAACATATTCGTATTTAGAATAACAAGGAGAAGTAGAAATTACGCGGTGCGTAATATACACTGGCGTAGCCAGGGGGGGGGGGGGCGATGGGGGCGGTCGCCCCCCCCCCCCCCTCCTAAGATTTGGACCGGGGATTTGGGAGGCGGAAAAAAAAATGCGTGTATACTGTATGCATGCACACGAAGCGGGTCTCCTTTGCAACCTTTCATGAAATAAGATATTTTTTTGAATATTTCACTCAAAGTGTGCACCAGATCGTTGAATTTCAATTCAAAATATGCAAAATCTCTCGTGCTTGGGAGGGGGTATCCCCCTCCCAAACCCTCCCCCTGTGTGCCTCTTTCCTGTACTAAGTACACTTTTCAGATTTATAAAAAATTATGAATAATTCTGAGTGCACAAGACTTATCACTTATATTCCGAAAACTCAAGGTTCCCTCATGTTAAGGGGAATTTCCCCTTTTAATCGACCCTTCCATCCCTCAGTCCCCCCCCCCCCCATCAGTTTTTTCTTAAATGTTGATTCATGCGTATACGAGATATCTCAATGTCAACCTTAAAAAGGCAAAAGCTCCATCGGAAGGGAAGGGTGGAGATAACACTCGCCCACGCCTTCTCCCTGCTCGCCCGCCCCTCCCCCTTCAACTCGTTAAAACATGCAAAAACATGCATCAAATTGCACCATTTGAAACATCAAAATGCAAAAAGTTCTTACCATGGGAGGGGGACGCCCCCTCCCACACCCTCCCCCTTCGCTCGCTCCGCTCGCTCGGGTTCAGTCGCGTTCATGATATTCAGTGAAAAGAATTAATACTAGAAATGTATTTAAATTATGCCATTTTAAAGGCAAATGGTTAGATAATAATCTACACTAAAATATACTGCTACCTTGAACAAGTGGGACTGTTTCACGTCGATAAAACGCGCAAAAACATGCATCAAAATGCACCATTTGCAAAATCAAAATGCAAAAGGTTCTTACCGTGGGAGGGGGACACACCCTCCCCTCTCCCCTCGCGAGCTAAGCTCGCTCGGGTTCAGTCGCGTTCCTGATATTCAGTGAAAAGAATTAATACTAGAAGTGTATTTGAATTATACCATTTTTAATTGTTCAATAATAATGATCTACACTAAAATATACTGCTACCTTAAACAAGTGGGACTGTTTCACGTCGATAAAACGCGCAAAAACATGCATCAAATTGCACCATTTGCAAAATCAAAATGCAAAAAGTTCTTACCGTGGGAGGGGGACACCCCCTCCCACACCCTCCCCTCTCCCCTCGCGAGCTAAGCTCGCTCGGGTTCAGTCGCGTTCCTGATATTCAGTGAAAAGAATTAATACTAGAAGTGTATTTGAATTATACCATTTTAAAGGCAAATTGTTCAATAATAATGATCTACACTAAAATATACTGCTACCTTAAACAAGTGGGACTGTTTCACGTCGATAAAACGCGCAAAAAACGTGCATCAAATTGAACCATTTGCAAAATCAAAATGCAAAAAGTTCTTACCGTGGGAGGGGGACACCCCCCTCCCACACCCTCCCCTCACACACCCTCCCCTCCCTCCTCGCTCGCTAAGCTCGCTCGGCTTCAGTCGCGTTCATGATTTTCTATTCAGTGAAAAGAATTAATACTAGAAGTGTATATAAATTATACCATTTTATAGGCAAATTGTTCAATAATAATCTACACTAAAATATACTGCTACCTTAAACAAGTGGGACTGTTTCACGTCGATAAAACGCGCAAAAACATGCATCAAATTGCACCATTTGCAAAATCAAAATGCAAAAAGTTCTTACAGTGGGAGGGGGATACCCCCCTCCCACACCCTCCCATCCCCCCTCGCTCGCTCCGCTCGCTCGGGTTCAATCGCGTTCATGATATTCAGTGAAAAGAATTAATACAAGATGTTTATCTAAATTATACCATTTTATAGGCAAATTGTTCAATAATAATCTACATCAAAATAAACTGCTACCTTAAATAAGTGGGACTGTTTCACGTCGATAAAACGCGCAAAAACATGCATCAAATTGCACCATTTGCAAAATCAAAATGCAAAAAGTTTCTACCGTGGGGGGGGGGGACACCCCCTCTCACACCCTCCCCTCTCCCTCGCTCGCTCCGCTCGCTCGAGTTCAGTCGCGTTCATGATATTCAGTGAAAAGAATTAATATAAGATGTTTATCTGAATTATACCATTTTATAGGCAAATTGTTCAATAATAATCTATACATCAAAATAAACTGCTACCTTAAACAAGTGGGACTGTTTCACGTCGATAAAACGCGCAAACACATGCATCAAATTGCACTATTTACAACATCAAAATGCAAAAAGTTCCTACCGTGGGAGGGGGGACACCCCCCTCCCACACCCTCCCCCCCCCCCCCCCCCTCGCTCGCTCCGCTCGCTCGGGCTCGGTCGCTTCGCTCCCTTGCAGAAACCGCCCCCCCCCCCTAAGATCAAATCCTGGCTACACCGTTGGTAATATATGTCCCCGCCGGAAGTAGCATTTTGTAGAAAATGTACAATATAGGTCAAAAATCAATGTCAAAGGTCAAAATTCTGTGTAGAAGTTTTGAAGCCCTCACCTAGTGCCATCACATAAAGCAAATGGAATTGAAATCGGGTTAGAAATGGCGAAGGAGTAGCATTTTGTAGCCAATGTACAATAAAATGTAGGTCAAAAATCAAGGTCAAAGGTCAAAGAAGTCAAAGGTCAAAATTATGTGTAGAAGTTTTGAAGCCCTCACCTAGTGCCATCACATAAAGCAAACGGAATCGAAATCGGGTTAGAAATGGCGAAGGAGCAGCATTTTGTAGCAAAATGTACAATACAGGTCAAAAATCAAGGTCAAAGGTCAAAGAAGTCAAAGGTCAAAATTCTGTGTAGAAGTTTTGAAGCCCTCACCTAGTGCCATCACATAAAGCAAACGGAATCGAAATCGGGTTAGAAATGGCGAAGGAGCAGCATTTTGTAGCAAAATGTACAATACAGGTCAAAAATCAAGGTCAAAGGTCAAAGAAGTCAAAGGTCAAAATTCTGTGTAGAAGTTTTGAAGCCCTCACCTAGTGCCATCACATAAAGCAAACGGAATCGAAATCGGGTTAGAAATGGCGAAGGAGCAGCATTTTGTAGCAAAATGTACAATACAGGTCAAAATCAAGGTCAAAGGTCAAAGAAGTCAAAGGTCAAAATTCTGTGTAGAAGTTTTGAAGCCCTCACCTAGTGCCATCACATAAAGCAAACGGAATCGAAATCGGGTTAGAAATGGCGAAGGAGTAGCATTTTGTAGCCAATGTACACCATAGGTCAAAAATCAAGGTCAAAGGTCAAAGCAGTCAAAGGTCAAAAATTCTGTGTAGAAGTTTTGAAGCCCTCAACTAGTGCCATCTGATAAAGCAAACGGAATCGAAATCGGGTTAGAAATTGCGAAGGAGTAGCAGTTTGTAGCAAAATGTACAATACAGGTTAAAAAAATCAAGGTCAATGGTCAAAGAAGTCAAAGGTCAAAATTCTGTGTAGAAGTTTTGAAGCCCTCAACTAGTGCCATCACATAAAGCAAACAGAATCGAAATCGGGTTAGAAATGGCGAAGGAGTAGCATTTTGTAGCAAAAATGTACAATATAGGTCAAAAGTCAAGGTCAAAGGTCACAACTGAAATTCTGTGTAGAAGTTTCAAAGCTCCCATGTAGTGCTATCATATAAAGCAAACAATTAAAATTGGCTCATAAATGACAGAGAAGTAGCAAATTGAAGATTTTGATTACAAACGGACGCATACACGGACAGACGGACACACGAACACACGGACACACACACGTACGGAGGCCGTTTCATAGTCCCCTGCTCGAACTCGTACGACGGGGACAACAAGAAAACTGAAAAGAAGGAAAACATCTAAAAGGATTTTTATATGGCTGCAGGTCTGGCTCTCAGTTTATTCTGTCGTGCGTGTAAAGTTATATCAAAACTTCGTTTTAGGGACAGTGAAATCTCAAATAGGATTGTTCTTTACGCATTAACCAAATCAGACGCATCTGAGGCTGGGTATCACTATTGGGTTATTTAAATTTATAAAGAATACAAAAACACCTCGTCCCCTCAAAAACACTCCTTCCTTTACAATGTATTCATTTTATTATCTATTTACTCATTTGTTATTCATATTATGTTTATTTTATTTATATGATTCAAGTATGACATTACAATGTGAAATTGAAAGTCTCTTCGGCATGAATTATCTCTCTTTACAAATTAAATCAGCATTCAGTTTTCATGACGCTAGAATTGACGGTTATAATTGCTTTCATTCTTTAAAAATGTATGAAAATCGAGATATGATTATGATTATATTTCTCGTTCAATTCAACTCTAATATCTTTTCCTATAGATGGTGAGAAAAGACATTCCATGTTTGCCAGGAAATTTTGAGCAATAGAAATCGTTTTCTATACGAGTTTTCTTTTCTTTTTTTCCATGAAGAACTTACATTTTCTGTCAAAGCGTATATTACTATAAGAAGAAATGAATGCAACAACATGTTTTTAAAGGACAAGTTCATCTTTATAGACATGTGGATTGAATGAATGCAGCAATAGTAATAGAACGCATCAGCCAGAATTTGAGGAAAATCGGACAATGCGTTTAAAAGTTATGAATTTCTGACGTTTCTGCTCAGTCACTGCTGAATGAGTAGACTTCTACAGCTTGTGATGTCACATGTGTACAACTATATAAAGAAAATATGAAGAACATTCAACATATTTCCCCTTTTCTTGCATAAAAAAGAACACTTGACTCCCCTCTTTCAGAACGCAAGAGGGAATAATATTACCCTTAACTAAATGTTATTGACGAGGTGAGGAATTGTGCATTTTTTTGCAAAAAGTAAATTTTGTGAAATACCCTTTATATTTTCCTTATAGAGTTGTACGCATGTGACACCATTTACTGCAGAAGGCTACTCATCCAGCAGTGACTGTGCGGATACTTCAAAATTTCATGACTTTTGAACGGATTGTCCGATTTCCCCCAAACGCTCACTGATGTGATCTTATAATATTGTTGCATTCACTCAATCCACATGCATATGAAGGCGGACTTGTCTTTTAAATCATGTCACTGTAAAATTGACATGTATCAGAATGAGGAATAAAACAAGTTGCTTATGCACAATATGTTATGGTAAAGCGTATATAAACGCATACCAAAAAAAAGAAAGAAAATACTTTAAACTATCTAGTCAGGAACCTTACCCACCATAACACCTCCTTCTCCTAATTAGTGATCAAAACAACCAGTTTATCTTTTGACAGACTAGAGAAATAGACATTCTAATAAATTAAACAGATTTGATGGGAAAATCACGCAACAATATGCGATCTGGCATGTTTCCAGTTCTTGGTAACTTGAATGTAGATGTACTGCCCAACTCTCTTTTTTATTTGTATTTTAATAGCGAATCATTAAATGACTCGTGTTATTCAATGAAGACAACAATGACAACGTTGTTATTACACAATACTCTAAAATTAAAATTCATAATCATTCTTACCTGATGACAAGGGACGAAATGTTCTTCCAGTCGCATATCAAAAGTGTATATGATAAAGGTTTAAAACCTCTGCTTCACATTTTCCTGTTGCCAATAACGGCAAAGTTTTCAATGGTAGCACTTACAGAGATAACAATGGTGATTGGTGTGAAAGCGGAACTAAGTAAGTTATGAAAATAAAAGTTCCTAAGTGTTATGATCAAAGGGACTACGGGACTCAGCAATACCGGTTATGTGTTCTTGAAGTATTTTTCAACTGGCATCTTTACACTCTGGCAGTGCCACAGTGCCGACTACCACTTGAGATCACAAGAGGTTTTTATTCTCATCGAGCAAGTAGGAAAGACGAGGTTTAGAAAGCTTCTCTTAACAGTGTCCCACAATTAAAAGCTGTGTCGCTCCTTTCATATTGCACAGACATTAAATGCCCTTCACTCAGACGAACTTTAGAAGACTTGATACGAAACCAGAGAGGCCTATGCATTCTGTGGATTTTGCTATTGTTGTTATTACATGCCCGCAGTATAACTACTGTCTATGTACATTTTGCGTCTATCAAAGAAAAAAAAAACAGGGCCTATTACCCTTAGATACTCCCTCTCAAGCAGTCAGAGCGTCCATCGTTAAACCAAAGAAGCACCGTATGGTGTTTGTTTGTTCGTTTGTTTGTTTGTTTGTTTTACATAATCATTCCAAATGAAAATAAGTATATTCTGGATAGCCCGACAGGAATGTAGTTCACTGATATGTTCACCACATAACTAAACGAAAAATCGAATGCGATTAATGTTTACAAGCATATTGGCACCTTCACTATTCCGCATGATAAAAACAACAACAACAACAACAACAACACTTACACCTCTTCATCAATATCATCAAAAATCGGATGCTTATAATGAGGACGGTTAATAACAACCCTTGTAAATTCACTAATTAAATCTTGAAGGTATCCAACTAGTTATGATTAAGGTTTTGAACTTGAACTTGAACTTTATTCTGTTTCATTTTAAAAAACATATAACTTGTACAATGACAAACTGAGGACAGGAAACGAGTACATGAACATGCATACGTAACATAATAACAACTATAAATGAAACATGGAAACTACAAAAGACCGGAGTTTTGTCAGGGTAGTTTAACAACTCACTAGAATACACAGCAATTTGATAAATTAAGAAAAAACAAACAAATATTTCATTTATGACTATGTGCCACGCTATAGGTCTACGGCTAATGCACATCTTGTCCCAAATAATGACTCAAGTGTAATGCGGAAGGACCTCAGTTGCATAGAGTGGCGTATGTGCAAAGTGTTTTCGTCTGTGTCTAAATGCATAGCTTGATAATATCACTGGATTCTATTTTCCAAAGAGTTTGAAGTTTTGCTTTCATACAATATGTCTAACACCAAAGATCTCACCAACCATTCAGCAAAATAACCTCATTGACCGCAAACTTCCTCTACCACTTTGCCTTGTTACAAAGACATTTGAATGGTTGAGCAGCTTTTTACACCAACATCATTTGTCAACGAATTGCTCTATCTTGCAAATACCTTCGTCTGAAGTCCCCAATAGCAAGGATTAATTATCAAAACTTTATTTAAAGGGCGACGATAATCAAACGGTCAAAGGCATGTTTTATTAGTTAGATTTAGAAAAAGCGATTAACCAATGACAGCATAGATAAGCAAAACTAACACTATCGTGAGGCATTAATGTGCACATCCATGCATTCCCACCCAGAGATTCTCGAAATATTTTCTGTTAAGATAATTAGTACTATAAATATATCAGTCAACTTCATTTTGGAAAAATAGAGCACTAGTACAGGGGACCCATTGAGGTGCATGAATCCCCCGAACCCGTCCACCATTCCCCATTTTTAAGACGTTTTAGGCCTCAAAGTTCTATAATCATTATGGCAACTGTCGTGGACACATAAAATGAAATCCGACGAGAAATCGAGAAATGAGGCTGGTATATTACAAACGAAAAACATGACATGACATCCTTTAGAAGCTGGAAAAAAAAAATGAGGGTGCTGTCAATGAAAACTTTTGTTACCTAGATACCCCCTCCCCCCCCCCCCCCCAAACCTCCATGAAACCTACAAGAAATGTGGCTGATAGATAGAGCATATAAGAAATGTGTCATGGTATCCAAGTCTGTTCACAAACTGCTGGGTCCTACATGTAGCATAACCACTCATACACCGCCTTAGCAAGTTTAAATAACAATTTAAAGAATTTAAAGAAATTAAAGACCTTAGGTGTAACATTCTTTCTGTGCCATCTATGTATATCATATATATATATATATATATATATATATATATATATATATATGTGTGTGTGTGTGTGTGTGTGTGTGTGTACGTATGTATAAAACGTACACTATATATGTATACACAATATACATTGTAAATATATGTACATATATAGCATATATAATTATTATGTGTATATTTTATGTAGGCCTATCGTGAAAGACTGAGAGAGAGAGAGAGAGAGAGAGAGAGAGAGAGATGTGCAGGCCTACTAGTATATCAATGTGTACGTGTGTAAGTTTGTGTCGTTGCGATTTCCTCCATAATGATAATCTGATATAAAATACACGTTTAATTATGTGATACAGTATATTGTCGTCATGAATATCCATAATATATACAAAACAAAAACATAGACATTTCTAAACCGGACATGCCGTTGAATCATGGTCAGTGATAACTCTAAAATGCTAACAGCAATCTTTCTGAAAGAGGGATTACTGTTATTGTTTCCCTGACAATGTAATCTAATCTAGAATGATATTTGTTAAATATATATTATATTTATATATGGGTATAGATTATATTAAATCACATTTCATTCTAATACATTCATTCATTTCATTTCATTTTATTTCATTTCAGACGAAAGTATACAATATGACAATTGCATATAAAAAAGTAAAGTACATTGTAACTTTTACATATCCAAATGAGATTAAAATGCACGTCATTTGTTTACAATGAGACAATAAACATACTTTAAATGAAGAAATACATGGACAAAATTTGATTCAATAATAACATAAATTCCGAGCTTTTCCTTTTACGAAATCATTTTTGATTGTTTCTTTTTCTACAGCATAATTTTACAAGGGAGAAGACTTGTAGAAGACATCCATTGCTTAAATGTGACACGCATTCTACATAGACTCGTTTATACAAAATGAAAAGCTTGACTTCTTTTTTTTTTCTTTAATCTGGATGTATGGAGTGATAAGTTTTTCATTATATATTGGATTCTAGTAAATAAACTTACCTAAAAATGTTAGTAACGAGAACATATTGCTTTTGATGCTATGATACACGCGATACACTTTTTGATGTCCTTTACCCTATATCAAGGTATGTGGGCCCTACAGCTAAACCTTTGTGTTGTCAATCCGGATACAAAAAAAAAAAAATAAAATGCGAAGAATGAAGATTGTACATATACGAATTCAAATGAGGTTTATCCTGTGCTAAGGGTGGACTACATGATGTCTACGGGGGTATCACCACATACTGTGCCATGAACACTTGTCTTAATATGAGTGGTGACTGAAATCACTCGCTGTTTATGTGTAATCTAATATGAAAATCGCATTTTGCACTCATTGATGTCTGGTGATATATGTTAATGAGGAAGCGGACGGGGTAGGGAGGAATTGCTTTGGCCTATGATAATTTTGCTCCCCCACCCCTGCCCCGAACAAATTTCAGAGGATACTACGGATTTGGCCGCCGCCGCGCGCCGTATCCACCGCAGATACTTTCTTGTGAGCGCTCTACTTGCTTCAGTTCTCCTTGGATCCACCATCTTTCAAATTTAGCAGGAAGGTGTATCACAGTATTTAACGAAGGCGTTTATTGTTTTTGATGGTGGCGCCCTCGCTTGTTCCGTCTTTATACACAGAAAGGTAAATTTCAGGGTCTTGTGTGTGCGCGATACCGGCAGTGTTTCTTGACGGGTTTTTTTTTTCAAATTTATCATGTAAATTTACCAAAGTCAAATCTAGACACCTATACCCATTGCCCACTGGTAGTGATGCCCCCACTGCTCCAACCTTTACAGGGTCAAATGTCACCCTGATCAGGTCAACATATTTTTGCAACAATGCATAGACCTAATTACGATTAATTAATAATTTTATTCACCAAAACTAAAGAACTTGGTGTCATTCTATTGGAAAAATGGCCTTTTCAATAGTTTGCTAAATAATGACATATTTGCAACAATATTGCTGATATTAAAGATCTTAGATGTTCCGCTCTTTCTGGGCCACACTGTATATATATATATATATATATATATATATATATATATATATATATACATATACAATTTACATGATCTCATTCTGTTACTCACAGTATTTGCGTTAGTCTGAGATGAAAAGTTCAGTAATGATGTTTATATACGTATTTAATAGTGGCAATTACATTGTATTTCACGATATTTTTTTTTTCTTCTCAAAGGTTTTGGTTTCAGTGGCAAATTTCCTTAGTGTCATGATCTTACAGGACGCGAATATTGTCAAACTATTCTTCCGCTATGATAGATATAAATTATCACGAGTTTAAAAATACCTCCTGCTTGAGACACTGAAAATTGTCCTATGAAAGTTTCAACATTGGCATCCTTTCCATTTCTGTACTTTACAACAGTATCTTTGAGGAACTTTGCTAGTTAACTATTGTCTATCAGTGTCCTTATTTAAGAGGTTGTAAAATTTATTTGTCCCAAATATGGATATTTACCTGTAGAAAGAACATGAGCACTTTGAGGATTGATAGTCAAATATTAAAGCTGAGGCATGTTCTTACTTTCTCGGCTTTGCACTTAATAGAGACTTTCACTTCAAATTTCTCTCCATTTTGAGAAACAAAGGTGCTGATGATAATAGTTAGTAATGTCACTATACCAGTCAGTCAGGTCGAGCAAAGTCGACGGAGAAACTAAAAGGCGGCACAAATGCTCCGTCATTCGAGGAATACAGTGAACGGAAGCCATTGGTTAGTTTTTCGTTGTTGCTCTTGTTGTTCTTGTTGCCGTTAACATACTAGTTTTTCAAAAAGTAAAGCAATGAAGGCTTTGAAGGCCGAACATATTGTTTCTATCAATTCACTTGATATAATTTCAATAAATACAACTTAACGTGTGATTATTTAGTTTCGTCCCACCGGAAGACAAATAACCGTCAAAATATTTCTTCGGAGATATAGAGCTCATCTACAGCAACGGAAATGACGTTATAGCCAATTTACAAAAGAAAACAGCATACATTTTGTTTCCTTACAGCCTACTCTTCACCGTGTTTACTGCGGTATCAGTAGACAGGATCTCAAATAAAACAGAATGTATGCTTCGGAGAATTAAAATATGTAGCCTTAACTAGAAGCATTTTCTTGAGCATCAAACAAAGCAAATAGCGAAATTTGTCAACAGTTCACGATCCAGAAACATACGTTCCTACGGTATTTCTTTGCAGAATCTTTACAAAAAAAAAAAAAAAATTATCATTAACTAGAACAAATCACTTGTTTGTGGGAGTACATTTTTTTTAATATAGAAATGGGCATTGTACTAGTATAGATAATGTTGTACATTTTACCTTTGCAAAATTTTTATTCAAAGGACAGGTTCCTACATTATTCTCAGTCCCCACAAAATACAGAGTAAAAGAAAAAACACTCGGCCTCAAGGGTTTCCTTAGTATACATTCTTAATTGTTAGTGTCTGTCTGAGGAAGCTACTTACAATCGATTTATGCTTTTATTAGTCGTTGAATCACGAATGAGAATAATTATCAGTCATTGATATACTCACACAATTGCAATTTCGCTCTTACGTTTTTGACATTTTTATCTGCACTCCTACCTTGCTGAATGATAAACGAAAATTTCGTATATTTCACAAGGTCATACTAGCAAACAGTGCAGCTAGCGGTACTCCCCCTTTAATATTATTCCACGGCATAAGAAAGATTTGACATTGTCGTTGTTTAATAAAATGCTGATATATCTTGTAATCAGTTTCCTGCAATAGATGAATAAAAATCTTTTACTTGTACAAACAAATGCCTATCTCTTGAACATTGTAAGTCAGGTATGCAGTTTTATCCAATTCAATTCCCGTCTATCACGTCTTCCTTCAGTACAATTTATGGAAATCATTTGACATTCGAGCACAAAAGTAGGTGTGTGCATTGGTAGCAATTAACAATAAACTAGTCTTGACATCGATCATTAATGGGATTACAGTGTGCGGCGAGCATGCCAGCCTTTACTACGTGATTTCCTATGCCGGGGTAAGTTGTTACATGTAATAAATATGCTGAATGTCATGCTGCGTGTCATCAATGGACTCATACTGAACCGAACCACAAACTGGGTCATAGTCGCTCTCACCAGAGTTCATCCCGTTAGAATGGATAGATGGATTGGCCGATGTGTCCCCCATGTGTAGAGTAATTGGCGTCAGGTACTCGTCTGATTGGCCTGCTTGAGATTCATCAAGACGAGCCAAAGCTTTCAGCGCGTCCTTGGTGGATATTCCAGGCAGGGCCGATGCCGCGGACATGTTACTTTCTGAATCCTGCTTAGAACTGCTCCTCGGTTGGTGTACGGTGGCTGAAGTCGAGAAGTCCTTGAACGTCGTCTGAAAATCAAAAGTGCAGCATGTCTATGTTTGTATATGAAATTGATGCTTTTGAGTGATTTTCGTCTATTCACCGGCACGTTAAATCTAGCTCATCACTGCTGTCTGCAAGATGTTTTGTGATATACTCTCATTATCATTTCCCCAGCATTATCAGATTCTCCTTTAAAGGCTTACCACGAGGTCGGGAAAAGCAGAGTAAAGCGGAACATATTTTTTACGGGGTTATTTGCATGAAGTAATCTACCCACCCTGTGTAAAGAATACGATAAGATTCACAATGCCACTATCCCTCCATTGCTTTTCATGAAATTCCCGAAGTAAAGTAGAAGCAAATAAAGTTTTAATCTTAAACGAGATCAAGACTGAATGACAGCTATAATGATATAGATTTTCACTTGAGACTTGTATACCGTTTAAACATGTACATAGTACTCACAATCAAAGTGAAAAAAAAAGGTCAAGAGCAATCAATCGTTTACCTTTCAGTGTAATGGGATAAGATAAAAAGGTGGCTGACGATATGAAAATATGGTATCTCACGATTCACCCTCACGATCATCTCACAATGGACTAAATTGAGAAATGGATTGATAAAGTGGTCTGAAATTATTGTTATATTATATTGGGGGTAGTGTATTATAACTTGTATACCTCATCTGAGGCCAAATCAGCAAAACACGGATCTTTTCCGTGCCTGTCCCCCTCCCTTGAAGTCGTGGGCTTTGACACTGACAGAGGTGTCATCTCAAGACGAGTAGGAGAATGGACCTGACTCGGATGAGTGTCTTGTAGTTGTCGTTCTTCAGATTGTGCATTTGACACGATGTCTTCTGCATTTAATGGACTGTGTGGAGAGGGTTTCCGCCCTGGCCACTGAGTCCTGGTGTCTCGTGTCCTCTGCTCACACCTTTCAGTTTGAACTGCGGAGTTGAAAATGTTACTCAGAATAAACCTCTGCCACTTTCCCCGGTACACTTTCCTTTTCATTTAGTTTAGTATCCGAGTGTGCCTTTAGAATTTGTGCTCGCTGTAGTGTTTGCGGAATTTACTCATGCTTTAATTCTTTGAAGAGAGGAGTCACTTTGCTGTTGAAACATAACATAAAACATATAATGATAAATTGAAATAAATTTATTTCATAGCTACACATACGTCAAATCAACTGATAAACAAGCATTTATAAAGCAATCCCCATGTAAGTTATTTCTCTCTGTTTCAATACTGATCGTAGAATCGACGGAATCTAATGAGATAACAAAAGAGAATCACCCACTTGAATCCTATGATATTCAACCATGAATCTTACCGTCCGACTGTCTAATCCCATTCTCTAAACCGCATTTTCAATGAAAATGGAATGTCACGTCCAACAAAAATGCGAAACAGAAAAAATATTGATCTTTACACCTAACTTGTTTTTGTCTTGAAAAGGCCTACAGTAGTAACTTAAGAGTTGATAGTTGACTAACCTCTGTAAAGCTTGAAGGAAATAACCATCACACAGAATAATATGATTATCATGAAGCAGCCTGTCACAATAGGGACGACTTTGCAGAGGAAGAATGGATCCTTTTCAGCAGGAAGATCTGTGCAGAGAAATATTGTAGGCCAAGACGGTAATGGTTATAACTAAAATGGCAAAACACTGTGTATGATAGAATGTATTTTTAATCAGGTACACTAAAGAATGATGATGATACCAGAATAATGTTGTTGACAGAATAATGAAGAAATGGCAGGTTTTTAATGGTACGTAAAACACGATGTGTATTTGCATTGAAAATATCCTGACACAGATGAAATCAATGTCTTCATTAGAATGCATGTGCAAAAACAACCCTTAAATATTTTAGTTCTTTCCGCCGATTGACAATAAAAAAAATGAATTCCATCCACAGAGAAGGTAAAAATCCACAAAATTGAACAATCACAGAGACAAATACCCCTGCGATGCAATTAACATTCTTGCACCTCCGATCACAGTACAATGAAATTGTATCACTGCCAATGTTGTTGTCCGTGATATTGTTCCACTCATCTTCAGTAATTTTTGTGATGTGATAGAGGGTGTCGAATTAGAAAATGATGACACTCTTGAAGAACTGATAGGATTGACAGAAGTGATCAATCACAGGGAAAAATACTCCTATGCGATTACACTTTTGCTCCTCTGATCATATTTAAGTGCATATTAAAATGCAAAAGCGTATCATTGCCATGGTTGTTCGTGATGTTATTCCGCTGATCCTCTTTTCTTTAATTCTTGTGATGTGAGAGAGTGTCAAATTAATGAAGGCACTCTTGTCGGCTGACCAGAGAGTGCGATTTGTGAAAATAAAATGTATATTACATGCCTTCCTTTCACAGGCTTAAACTAACTAGTAACAGATATGCTCGCGTGAATATCAATAGGCCTACTTCAATGATGTTCCGTAATGCATGCACTTCGCTGTTTATTGCTTCTCAACCTTCTCTTCTTCATACTCCTTGCTTCTTTCTTGGCTACATTCTGCTTTCCCCTTCATGATCCCTCTGACTATACTTATTTTGATTTGCTGTGGGTCCTCTAAGCGATGTAATATGACACTTTTGTGAGAAAATACAGACCTACAGTAATCAGGCGCATGCTAATCAAAACATCAAACACAATTAAGGATGCCCTAAGCGTATATTTGGAGACACATAATAACAACTTGCCTTTCGTAGTCTCTACATCATGTAAATCAAGCAGGAGAATTCTCGAATCATTTCCAAGGCTATTGTTTGCGATGCATTCAATTGTTCTGCTGATCTTTCCCATTAAATCGAGCGGTGTGACAGCGAGAGTCGACGTGACGAAGACGCCATCAATTCCAGTTGAAACAGTATGAGTTGCTGCCATGTCCTTTAAGTCGGAACGTTTACTGTCGCCATACGATCGCCAATGTACAGATGATGGTGGGTTTGACTCCACGATACAAGAGACTATTAAAATTTCCTTCTTCTCTGCATAGTCTTTTCCTACGCGGAGTATAACAGGTGCCTCTGTGAGGAGTTAGAGGAACAATGGAAATAATATTTTAGGACCTCTCCCAACACATTCTTGTGGTTGGACCTTCATCCTCACACAGCTTGCATTTTTGCAGCAAGAATGAAGGGATGTATAGCCCATTATGTTTCCAAAAATGGTAACAAAAATTCCAGGGCCCCGTCTTATAAAAGACTTGTGATTGACTCAAATCAAGCGCAACTTTACGATTGAATGCAAATCCATCATATAAAAAGTTATGATTGATATCAAGACGGAGAACTGCAATCAATCAAGCACAGGTTGCGATTGATTGCAGCTTTCAACAGATTTGTGATTGATTGATTTCTATCACAAGTTTTATAAGACAGGGCCCGGTATGTTTATCTTACTTGTGGGTAAAGGTTATTAGTATTATCAATAGCATTATTAATAATATTCACTTCTAACTCGCTGCTGCCTTGCAATCTGTCACGATTTGCCCTCCTTACAATCTCCCCATGTCGCTTCTTCCTCATCTCTCTTCTTTCTAGGCTCTTCTACCAAGAAACGGTCCCAGCAAGCACTACATGATGAAACCGAAAACCTCTCTCCCTCAAGGTATAAATTGTATTGCGTTAGCGGCCAATGCACGGGCACCCGACGCATTGATGTTCAAGGATGGTCAATGTTTCGTCAGGAGAGACCAAAATGACTAATTTCACTTAATTATCAAAAAAGGGTAAATTCACCAGTTATCACCACTCTTGGTGGTGAGGTGATCGCTCTATCGGAAATTACTTTTTTATTTTTTAAATTTAGATTCTGAGTTACCTTGAGCTGTTGCTATGAACTAGTATGAGAACTATTTTAATCACATTACTGATTCTATAGGCTATATTATCATAACTGTAAAATTTCACCGAACAGGTAGAAAAAAAAAAGATGTTAACAAGTAATCATTACAGTAAAATACTTTTTTCTTTGTGCACATCAAAGGTAGCAATAGAAGGCAACAATATTGCCCAAGATCATGCATCAAGTTGATTGTCAACAAGATCAAGGTTTTAATACCGACGCTGGTACAGCATTACAATGTGGTAAAATATCGGTAGTTAAGCACTTGTAATAGAACAATGTGTATCACTACCACCACCATAACTGGTTATCTTAGGGTTTGCACTATAATGATTTTTACCATCATTGCCGTAGACAATACAACCTTGTTTGAAATTTTCAGCAAGGAGTATGGCATAGAGCGGAAACCCTCATGAAAGATGGTGTAATGTGCCTATTAAAACCACATGCATTAACATTATTATCTATTTATTCTTTCAGAACAGAGAAAGCTTAGAGAAATGAAAGCTTACCCCCTCTTACAATATTGACTGTAGATTCGGCGACCTCATATCTCCCTTTCCTAAGCACACATTTCATTGACTCATTGTAATCACGTTTGGTGACGTTGAATGTAATTCTCACAGTATTGACGGAAAGGTTGTGGCTGTTTTGGTAGAATCTGTTTTCAGTTTGTGAGTCAACGTTAAAGTCGGCCAGTGTCGTCTGCCACTCCAACTTCATACCCGGTTTCAAGGGGTTTTCAGTGAAGCAAACTATCGATTTGTGGGTTCCGATGGGCAGAATAATCGTTTCCATGTCCTTCAAGATGTAGTTAGTCTGTTCGTCATCTATGACGAGAGTAATTGGTGATACTGCGTTGTATGAAAAATGAAAATCAAGTTGCTGTGATCGACTCGTGCAACAAAACATATTACTTTGTAATAGTTTTCTACGCACAAAAAAGAGAAAAAAAGTAAACATTTTCTGATTATTTCTAGGAAAATAATTAAAAGTGTATATCGCAATAATTGTAATCATTTTGTCAAATAGAAATGCAGTTCTAATGATGAGTCAGAGGGAAGAATGCCGAGACATCAGTTTGAATCATTGTGCTTTTTAAGACACTATAAATCAGGAAGATAATGAATTCTAAAAAAATGATTTGTGCTTTGCGTTGATTTTTCTTCATTGCAATTGATTGAAAAAGATATGTTTGATCGCAGTAAATTGACACCAGTAATTACTTTGAATACGTATGCAGTATCTGCTGATTAAAGGGGTCAGATCCCTTCACTTGCTATTGTCGAAAGCTTGGTTAATATAGGTTTTCCCGGTCAATTTCATACTTTTGTCACTCAAATTCATTAATGTGCATTCAAATTCACGCAGCGCACGCACGCGAAAATATTCGGGCATTCAAATTCAGAATCCGAGCGATCAATTTCATCTATGGGCATTCTATTTCGTTTTCGTGAAATCAAATTCACGATTGAGCATTCAATTTCAAAATGCGAGCACCGACTTTCCTACTCGTGCATTCAAATTCATGCGATAGTCACGTGATAGTCCCAAAGAGCTTGTTTGGAGCGTTCAAATTCATTTTAGGCGATCAAGTTCCTATTTCGTGCAATGAATTTAACGAGGAAAATGGAGTAGACTGTTAAGAAAGGGAAAGGGCCAACACAACCAATAAAGGCTTGCATATAGTGTAATTATGATTGTTTACAGGTTCTACATTGTTCTCTGTTCATGTATTCTTTGTTTTCCATCTCAATAAGTTTCAAATTGCAATGTCCAATCAGCAGTGCATCCAAACAACACAACGACTAGTAATCATATTTCTTGGTGATACTGCATGCTGACAACGCCCCAACACCTAATCATGATAATCACAATTCATCAATTTAAAGACAAACTGACACACAATGATCTCACATAGTCCCGCAAAAGTAAATCAATAAGACAGCAATACACAACAAACAACACGTATAAAAAGTATCAGTTTCAATAGAGTCGAAATTGTGTTTTTTTTTTCCTCGAAAGTGTCAACCAACCCTCCGTATTATGCTCGTCTGTAGGCCTGTACAGTGCCTAATTTTTGTTTGTTTCATTTTCCATCGAAGAAGATGGCTGGATAACCCATATTCAGCTGCAAAAGCTGGTCTTCCATAATATGGGGTCCAGTTTGATGTTCTGCTCTTTGCGATGAATAAATGAAGTGGGATCTTTTACGTGCATGAGTTGTGACTCTCTTACACACGGGACCTCCATTTTATGTCCAGTCCGAGTGACATGTGCCTGTATATTCCTATTTGCTAAGCGCGTGTTCAAAATTGTCAATGAACAGGTGGACCTCTACTGCAAAATAAATAATCATCATAAATCCCATTATATTCAAAGCCAAATGAGAAACACATGCATACACGACCCCCAACTAACTAAATTCAGGACTTCATTTAAATTGAATGCAGTTATTTGGAACATGGTTGCCTATTCACGAATTTGAATGACCGACGAGATTCCGTCGCCAGCTTGACATGAATTTGACTGCTCATTAATGAAATGCGTGCTCCTCTCTTAAATTTGAATGCTCTGATAGTGAATTTGAATGCTCCGATAGTGAATTTGAATGCTCCGACAGTGAATTTGAATGCTCGGATAGTGAATTCGAATGACCGGATTTTGATTTTGATTGCTGATTCAGTGCTGCGAGCGTGGAATGCGTGAAATCGAATGCTCGGAATAGGAACTTGAATGACAAAAGTATGAAATTGACCGGGAAAACCTATATCAGTGCCAGTGGAACCGGGGAGGCGGGGCCCCTCTCCCCCATTTTTTAACACAATATTACACACAAATATATTGACTATAACCACCCCCGCACTTATGCGTATTAAACATGATTATCATTTTTAGCCGAAAATCCGTCTCTCCACCACAAATTTTGCGTTAAAGTGCTTTAATAGTATTCTCCGCTCTTGTATTATATTAACAAACCATGAGGTCAACACACTTCATTTGATTTGAAAAACTTCACTTTACAAACTTCACTTAAGTGTTGAGGTATGGATTTTTTCCATTTTTTTTCCTTATGGGAACAGATAAAGGAATGAAATTATTCAAAAAAAAATCTAACTGAAAACGGTTTGTGACCCAAATAAGCTAAAGTCAATATTACTGTCCGATCATCTTTTTTTCCACTTATAATATCTCGCTAAGCGCAGGAAAAAAAATATATATATATGTCTTGCTTTCGAAAGTTCCTCATAATCAGTAGCTCAAGTCACATTCTTAGAGACATTTTTAATGATAGGTTTTTTCAGAAAATTGATGGGTGGTATTGAATATAACGATTTCTTCGGCAGAGTCCCAAGGCTTGTATACTCTAAAACTAGGGTTAGGACTGCGCTACCGGGCAGGCGACAATTTACAAAGACGTTTAATTTGAGGAAACTTGCCATTTACGTGACGTTTACGTGACTAGACAGGTACCGCAATTACTGACTAATAACCAAATTCAAAAGAGCTTGCTTGAGGCTATTGTCAAGCAATCAATAGGGGGAAAGAGTCATAGCAACAAGAAAATATAAGTTTAAATGCTGAAAACTTCTATATTTCCGATTCTCTGAGATTTAAACTAGGTGTTTCAAATTAATAAATTTCTGCACTAACAAAATTCCAATATACATTTTTGAGGAATCAATAACTACAGGAAGAACCGTTTCCTACCAAACTCTAAACTTACCTATAACAGTTAAATTTACTATACATGTTATGGGCCCAACTGACGTTTTGGTAGCGATGTACTCATATATTCCTCCGTCGTAGAAAGAAACATTTGTGATGATCAGGTTACATGACACCACGTCATCACCTGATCGCACTAAGTCGAAACGCGGCAAATTGAACAGGCTCTCGTCTCCTGGTCTATATCTAATCAACTCAGAGTTATCGATACCAAGCTTCCAGAAGACCTGGAGAACTGATAGATCAGAGCAGCAGGGTAATTCGACATTGTCTCCAATAGCAGAGATGACGTGTGTCAGGTTTCTTCTACCTAGAAGGAACGAAGTGATGAAAGATATAACAAGAGAGATAGTGGTATATACCGATATCGTTTTAAAGTCATTATATAGATCTTACAATAAACTTATTCGTATTAAACATGATTTATGATTTTCAGCCGTTTCTCTACCACAAATTTTGCGTTAAAGTGCTTACCATTCTTTCTGTATTCTCCGGTCTTGTTTGATATCAAAACAACCGTGAAGTCAGCACACTTTGTTTGATTTGAAAAACTTCACTACACAAACTTCACTAAAGTGTTAAGGCACTGAAATTCTTTCTATTTTTTTTTTTTCGTTATGAAAACAGATGAAGGAATAAAATTTATTCAGAACAATATATCTTAAAACCGTTAGTGACCCAAATAAGCTAAAGCCAATAAGAGAGTCCGATCATCTTTTTTTCTCTTATGATACTTCCCTGAGGTAAATATATATATATATATATATATATATATATATATATATATATATATAGAGAGAGAGAGAGAGAGAGAGAGAGAGAGAGAATTGATCGGTTGTATAATCATGCTTGCTTTGGCAGAGTCCCAAGGCTTGTATACTCAAATTGTCTTCATAGATGTCTGCTTTCATTTTCCTATCAATTCTGTAGGAGTTCTAAAGAACACTAATCAACCTAGCTCCACCACAGAAAGGAAAGGGCTTTGGTAACACCTTACTAAACAGCGCAAGTATTAATGTTAACCATACCAACATAAGTTAAAGAATGAAAAAGAACTTTGTATATTTTGCTTCTCATCGTTCTGTTGTTGTGATGTCAAGAGAAATTGTGAAATATGTCTCTGGAAAGGCGGGGGGAGGAAGGAGTAAAGAGTTATAGAATTAATTTTATGTGACGACGTGAGATCCTCGGCGAGGGAGCGAAGTGACAGAGCGGGGGGGGGGTTGGAAGGGGGTTGTGGCAAAGTCAATGAAAATCACTGAAGTGCAACTTTTTTCCTTGCATTTTGACATAAAATGCATTTTTTCGCACCAATAATGATATCCGGTGGCAATGATATGCTATTCATGTATATATATATATATATATATATATACAAAATATTCATGCATATATATGTCTTTATACTCACTGATATATGAGGAAACTTGCCATTTTCGTGACCACACAGGTATCTCAAGGACTAACTAATAACCAAATTCAAAAGAGAGGTTGTTGTCAAGCAATCAATAACTACAGGGAGAATGGGCTCCTGACAAACTGTAAACTTACCTGTAACAGTTAAATTTACTATACATGTTATGGGCCAAGCTGATATTTTGGCAGCGGTGTACTCATATATTCCTCCGTCATTGAAAGTAACATTTGTGATGATCAGGTTACACGACACAACGTCGTTGCCTGATCGCACTAAGTCGAAACGAGGCAAGCTGAACAGGTCCTCCTCTCCTCTCCAAAATGTAAGTTTCGAGGAGTCCTGGGGGGATGCACGGTGACCCCCCCCCCCCCCTCCCCTTAGGTACCCTACTAAATTATAGATGAAAACTATAGGTGTTCATTATATTATTTTTATCCGATTTCCTAAAACTCATCTATTTCACCTTTCAAGCTTTCTGCATTTAACAGAATTCCAGTATAACAAAACTTGTCATTTGCGTGACCATGATGTACTGATTTATACCGGTATTGCAATGACTGATCAATAGCCAAAATCAGAACAGCATGTTTGATGATGTTTGTTTGTTTGTTTGTGTTTTTTTTGCCAATTTTTCAGTAATTACATAGGAAATGGGATCCCTACCTACCAGTAATCGTTAGATTAACAGTGCATGTGGTAGGCAGAGATAATCTCCAGGAAGCGATGTACTGATATATCCCACCGTCATGTAAAGATACATTTGTGATGATCAGGTTACATGACACCACGTCATCACCTGATCGCTCTAAGTCGAAACGAGGTAAGTTGAACAGGCTCTCGTCTCCTGGTCTATATCTAATCAAATCAGAGTTATCGATTCCAAGCTTCCAGGAGACATGGAAACCCGATAAATCAGAGCAGCAGGGTAATTCGACGTTGTCTCCAATAGTAGCGATAACGTGTGTCAGGTTTCCTCTACCTATAGAAGACAAAAGGTTATAACATATATTATAGGAAGATTATAGAGGTTTTGTCGGGGGTTTTTTTGTGTGTTGAAACTCGTCATATCAATCTAATACTAGAAACGATGTCAAGATGTATCATATCCCTCACGATTTTTTTCTCTGGGTAAAATAATTATAAATATAAGTGTGTTTAAAGGACAAGTCGACCGTCATATACATGTGGAGTGAGTGAATGCAACAACATTAACAGTAGAACACGTCGATGAAATTTCGGAGAAATCCGACAATTATTGGTTCCAAAGTTCAAATTTTAAAGTATCTGCGCAGTCACTGCTGGAGGAGAAGACTACTACAGTGTATGATGTCACATGCGTGCAAGGAAACTAAAAAGAAAATTTCACAAAACTTTACTCTTTGAGAAATGTGCACATTTCTTCAACTTGTTACTAATGTATATTAAGGATAAAAATTATTCCCCTTGCCTTCTGAAAAAGATAAGTCAAATGTTCTTTTGTTATGCGAGAAAAATGAACATATGTTGAATTTTCTTTATACTTTCTTTATATCGTTGTACACATGTGACATCAGAAGCTATAGTGGCCTTCTCATTCAGCCGTGACTGAGCAGAAACTTCAAAAATTCATAACTTTTGAACGGATTGTAAGATTTCCTCAAACTCTCTCTTGTGTGTTCTATTAATATTGCTGCATTCACTCAACGCACATGTCAATGAAGGTGAACTTGTCCTCTAAGTATTTTCCAGTCTTATATTAGAAAAACAGCAAACATGATCTGATATACTTCGTAGTATGTAATGAATGATCACATTCTTGTATGTAATGAATGATCACATTCTTCTCCAGGATATTCCAGCTTTTACGTCAAATTAATAAAGCATGGTATGAAACAATTCACAGAAATACGAAATTTTACTCTCTGTGACTCAAACAGGCTGAAAGGACCATGAAAAGGGTCATCTAGCTTTTTTTTCTTTGCTGTGACAAGATTACCCCTCAACAAAACAAAATCGTGATCAAAAGGATGATCCCCCAAATTGCACAAATGAATTTGAAACAATGTCATGCTTAGAAAAGTATAACGAAAGCAAATACTCTTCTATTGCATGTTTATTATATTTTCTATTTTTCATTTTTTTTGGGCAAACACAGAGCTTTTCTTGTTTCCCTCCGGAACGTCTTAACGATACAAGCTTTGCTTTCCTTTTCAAGTGCCCTTATTCATTCCTTTTAATTCAGTGCATTTTCAATGCGCAATGACTTCGATAAGATCTATACTCTTTTTGTATGTCATGTGAAAATATTGGCATGCACATGTATGTATGCATACGTACTTTTTCAGTTATGATTTCTTGATACATTTCATGTATATATTTGTACTAGCTTTAGTATTTGATGTCAATATGCCTTTTGAACTGCTTCTATAAATCATTATTGTGACTTATTTCGTGTTGTTTGCACATGGAAAATAAATGACAACTGATATGACATCCCTTAGAATTGTCTTTGCGACCATTAAACACTCTCTTATAAAGTATCACATTCGAAGTTTTCATTATTCAAAAGTTAATGAATATACATTTTTTTAATGCAAAATGAATTACACTCTCAGCATGTTTAAAGGGGATGGCTAGTACAGTAACTGCTCAGTGGGAATCAGTGGGCATGCTGGAGGGTGATTGTTCCAATCCTTGTGGGATTCATTTAAGAGTACATTATATATCTACTGTTGTGTGAAAATTATTTGCTTCAGAATGGTCTCATATTCAAGTAATGTGTAGTTTAATGTTTCCAGGTTAGCGTGCCTGGTCAGTGACGGGGCATTAATCTGCACATTACTTGAATATGAGATCATTCTGAAGCAAATAATTTTCACACAACAGTAGATATATAATGTACTCTTAAATGAATCCCACAAGGATTGGAACAATCATCCCCTATCATTCCCACTGATTCCCACTATTCGGTTACTAGCCATCCCCTTTAATAGTCCGGACTACTTAAGTATGTATTGAAGTTCCAGTTAATCAGAACAGAAAATTCAAATGTTCAAATTCAAATTCATTTTTCATTTCCATCAAATAAACAGACAAATTATAAACAATAAATAAGCAGAAGATATTTGTAATAATCGCAAAAATGTAATATAACAAAGTACATGTGCAAATTAATAACAGATGAAGAAAACATAATTGTATTTTTCTCATATGAATATATGCAAATAATACAGCATGATTAAGGATGAGGATGGAAATGGAGGGTCCCACCAAGAACCAAAATTTATACGATATGGGACCCTCAGAAAATACACAAGACAGTGAATTAATAAAACTACAAACTGATGTAAAACACAATAAATCAGATTAGTTACTCCGAAGATTTGTTATTCCAATAAACGATAGATAAATGTATCCAAACCTGAAAAAAAAAATCAAATCTCTTTACCTGCAAAATGCAGCGTTGTAATTACAGCATATCTCCAAAAGGGATGAAATAAATGCATTATCCTTTGAAATAACTAAACTTCTGAAGACAGAACTGTAACCATTTTCAAAGGTATCATTGTTCAATGCAGTATACATATTAGTCATTATAGCATTTGCAATATCCATCTGCTTTAACAAGCACAAAGAGAATAACGGCAATATCAACAGGAGGTCATCGTGTGTATAGTAAAAGGTAGATTTCGCCGCATGTTTTGTCACTAGCAGTGGCGTATCTGGGGGGGGGGGGGGGGCACGTGCCACGGGCGCCACTCCTTGGGGGCGCCAAAAACGAAAAACGAAAAAAAAAAAACCAAGAAGAAGAAAAAAATGAAAAAGAAAAAAAAAAGAAGAAGAAGAAAAAAACTCGAACGGACGGGGGAAGGGAGAATGGGGGGGGGGGGGGAAGGGGGAGGGGGTGCAGAAAACGAAATCACACAAGATAAAAACAAAACATGATGACGACGCAGACAAAATGGCAATGTTTATTGTGATTACACAAGAATTCCATGTTTTGTATGTTGAAATACAAACATTTTCGGCTAGCTCGCTGCGCTCGCTCGCCAAAATTTATCAAAAATCACAAGGAAAAGTAGACATTACACGGTGCGTAATATATGTCCCCGCCGGAAGTAGCATTTAGTAGCAAAATGTACAATATAGGTAAAAAGATCAAGGTCAAAGGTCAAAGAAGTCAAAGGTCAAAATTCTGTGTAGAAGTTTTGAAGCCCTCACCTAGTGCCATCACATAAAGCAAACGGAATCGAAATCGGGTTAGAAATGGCGAAGAAGTAGCATTTTGTAGCCAATGTACATTGGAGGTCAAAAATCAAGGTCAAAGGTCAAAGAAGTCAATGGTCAAAAATCTGTGTAGAAGTTTTGAAGCCCTCACCTAGTGCCATCACATAAAGCAAACGGAATCGAAATCGGGTTAGAAATGGCGAAGAAGTAGCATTTGGTAGCAAAATGTACATTACAGGTAAAAAATCAAGGTCAGAGGTCAAAGAAGTCAAAGGTCAAAATTCTGTGTAGAAGTTTTGAAGCCCTCACCTAGTGCCATTACTTAAAGCAAACGGAATTGAAATCGGGTTACAAATGGCGAAGAAGTAGCATTTTGTAGCAAAATGTACAATATAGGTTAAAAATCAAGCTCAAAGGTCAAAGAAGTCAAAGGTCAAAATTCTGTGTAGAATTTTTGAAGCCCTCACCTAGTGCCATCACATAAAGCAAGCGGAATCGAAATCGGGTTAGAAATGGCGAAGGAGTAGCATTTTGTAGCCAATGTAAAATATAGGTCAAAAATCAAGGTCAAAGTTCAAAGAAGTCAAAGGTCAAAATTCTGTGTAGAAGTTTTGAAGCCCTTACCTAGTGCCATCACATAAAGTAAACGGAATCAAAATCGGGTTAGAAATGGCGAAGGAGTAGCATTTTGAAGCAAAATGTACAATATAGGTCAAAGGTCAAGGTCAAAGGTCACAATTGAAATTCTGTGTAGAAGTTTCAAAGCTCCCATGTAGTGCTATCATATAAAACAAACAGAATCAAAATCGGGTTAGAAATGGCGAAGGAGTAGCATTTTGAAGCAAAATGTACAATATAGGTCAAAGGTCAAGGTCAAAGGTCACAACTGAAATTCTGTGTAGAAGTTTCAAAGCTTCCATGTAGTGCTATCATATAAAGCAAACAGAATCAAAATTGGCTCATGAATGACAGAGAAGTAGCAAATTGAACATTTTGATCACACACGGACGCACAGACGGACGGACGGACGGACGGACACAAAGACACACACACGTACGGAGCCCGTTTCATAGTCCCCTGCTCGAACTCGTTCGGCGGGGACAAAAAAGAGATAAGAACAAGAAGTGATGATGACGCGAAAATATACAAATTTCCGCTCACTCGCGCGTACTAATTTAGAGTATTTTTTTCATGTCCTCATTTTGTTGGTATAGATCGTTATCTATAAGGCCGTTACTATATCTTGATTAGAATTGTAAGATTTAATAAGCAAAAAATGATAAGAATTCCATGTTTTGTAAGCTGAAATACAAAATTTTTCGGTTCGCTCGCTGCGCTCGCTCGCCAAACTTTATATAAAAAAAGAAAATAAGAATTACACAAACGTGATGATGACGCGTACAAAATGACAATGTCTATTGTGTTCACACATGTCATTTTATATTTAGCAGGCAAAATGTTACACAGAGCAGCGGCTGTTGTTCATCCGTTCTAAAGGGATCTATAAGGCCGTCACTATATCTTCATTAGAATTGTAAAATTTAATAAGAAAAAAATGACAAGAATTCCATATTTTGTAAGCAGAAATACAAAAATTTTCGGCTCGCTCGCTGCTCTCGCTTGTCAAAATTAATCAAAATTTATTACATTTAAATCACCCTCAAAAGACCCCTTTTAAGTGCTTGAAAAAGGATATAATGTGGACTTTTTTAAAGTCCCTACCGGGATGGGATTGTTGCTGAACACTTTTTCAGAAATTAGGGGCGCAATTTCCGCGCTTGCCCCGGGCGCCGTTTTCCCTAGATACGCCACTGGTCACTAGAGAAGTGAAATATGATCCACGTTACTTGCAACACGCATATTTGAAAAGAGTAAGGTCAATAAAATAAGTCTAATAGCGGATATATCCGAATAGCGCTGTGAGACATAACACAGAATTGCAGAAATACGTGTAGCTGAAATTTTCTCACCCAAATGCAAAGAATGGAGAATGAAGAAGAAGACCTTGAAATACATGTTATGAATCTGCACGAGTGTATCATGTAGAATCGAAGTATTCAAGCGATCTTCGTCATAATCTCCACGTAATAAACCTGCAATTTAAGATTTTAAAAAAAAAGGTAAAAAGGGGAGTTTCAATGTTATTGTATATGAAAATAATTACATGAGAATGAGAACCTAAACTAAGAATTCCTTGGAGCAATTACAAATTTGATTCAGCAAATTATTCTTTTTGTAAAAATATTGTGCATGCATGTCACGCACTGGCATACACGCACATAATTATTATTAAAAATACCAACACCAAGTTTCCTCTCTTCTTCTGTAACCCACTGACACGATGTCATGAATAAAAACCCGTACCCGCAGCAGCTACATGTTGGGCATATTCAAGTTATCCAAATCACACTGAACATGCTGAACATCAATGAGTTGAGCTTGAAACAGCTCGGCCTCACTGCGATCGGCTTCCTATCAGTTTGTCAGTCATAATCTGAAAACTACTCTGGAACATGGGAATACTAGCCACTGCGAGTATACTGGCACTACAAGTACCAAGGGGAAATTGAACTGAAAATCTGAGCTAATAAATCATCAATGTATTTTAGGCATCATTATGACGAAGGAAATTAACAGTACTTCCCTATATAGGAAAATGTAGGCATAATCCTGACTGGAGATGGAATCCCAAATTAATCAAATAATCGATCATTTAATAGGCTTTTATATTCTATACACTTTTACAAACTGCTATTGTACTACTAGTAAGGTTAAGATCTCTGTGATATCAAACGCATCAAGCACAGGAAAAGACGTCACCACAGAAGCATAATATATAGATGGCACACGTATGCTTATTTTGCTAAGGGCATGCATGGATTAGAATAAACTGCAATAAAAAGTGATTAAGTCCTCCATCATTATTCATTCGCCTCATTAAGAACAGCATTCTACATTCAGAGAAGTGAACAGTGGTGGCATTTTATTTACACAATGTTCTCGAAAAGTTCGAGTTATAATTATTCTTACCTGAAAAGGAGCGACGTGTTTTCCAGTTGCATACTACAGGTCTCTAATTACAGTTAAGAGATAGTTTAAAGCTTGTGCACCAAATTGGCAACAGAAGGCAGAGGTAATATTATTACCACCTCCATGTGTTGCCAATGACAGTGACATTTTCAGTGACAGATATTACAGCCAACAATGGGGATGAATGTGAAACCTGAACTAGCCAAGTACTGTAGAAAATAGGACGACAAATTGTTTTGAATGAGAGTTTCCACTTTTCTTTAGCAATGTTTAGAATAGAAAGTCCCTGAATGCAATGATCTAGGCATGCAAGTCAGGCTGTGTACTTAACGAAATGTCACTGAATTTCTATCCTGACACTTCTCAAATTGCAAAACTATTTGACAAGCATCGTTGAGTACCACTTGAAGTGACAAGAGCTCTTTCCATAGAGCTTCTACAGAATAGGGACAAAGGGTGTCAAAAGTAGCCCATAAACAACACAAGCTGTTTTTTCTACGCATACACCGAAACGCACAGATAAATACGCATCCAATGCATGTCACCCTGATGAACCTTAAAAGAAAGAATCCAGGGAATAGGCATAATAAGGTCTGATACGAAATCAGAGCGGTTTATGCGTTAAAAGATTGTTGTTGTTGCAATCATCTACAGACAGCCGCAATCACATCCCTACAAAGTGTACATTTTTTTTTTTGCGTCAAATTAAACAGAATTTATGCTTCGCTGATAAATTTAAATATATAACCTTGAAGCGTTTTCTCGAGCATTAAACAAAGTAATAAGCGAAATTTCTCAACAGTTCATGATCCGCAAAAATATGTTGCTAGTGAATTGCGAGTGTGCACATGCTCAGATCATTACGTCCCTGCGGTATTTCTGTGCAGAATTTTATGAAAGAAGTATTAATGTCTAATAGAACGAATCACTTGTTTGTGCGAGTGCATATTTGTATAGAAATGGGCATTGTCACGTCGTATACATTGTGCTTGTATAGATAATGTTGAACATTTTGCATATGCAAACTTGTTATTTGAAGAGCAGGCACCTTCTCAGTTACTACCAAATAGAGAGTAAAAGGTGAAACGTTCGGACACAACAGTTTCCTTATACCTCTCTGAGGAAGCTACTTACAATCGATTTATGCTATATCATTAGTCGTTAAATCGTAAAATGAAAATTATTATCAACCTTTGATATAATCATACAACTGCAATTTACTTCTTCCGTTTTTATCGTAATTTTACATTTCATATGATCATCATCATACCATCATCGATGATTTCATGTGTTCCACAATGTCATACTAACAAACAGTGCAGCTAACGGTACTCCCCCTTTAAAGGCATAATTTACCATTTGCAGAAGAAAGAAAAACCCGGCATTCGTGCTTTAGAATAATTCTTAAATGTGAGTTAGGGATAGAAACAACCAATGTAAACATGCGAATCCGTATCATCGATGTTAAGTACTTTTAAATAGGCGAAATGTGAACAATATTCATAATAAAAATATTTACACACTAAACCATCTACAGTTATGCTTTAATGAGGAAAATTACTGATATCTCCTTATACTTCAGGCTTTATTGCGAAAACTTAAAATGTTAGGATGCTTTGTGCTACAACAGACCTACACATATTATATGCATCAAATGTGATATCTTGAACATTTTTCAAATCACTGCTCCCAAAGGTAAACAGGAAATTTAACATTATTCTACGGCATAAAAAGAAAGATTTGACAAAATATCAAGTCATTGTCGCTCTTCTTTCGCTAATATGTCTTGTAACATTTTAATTCCTACAGTAGAGAAATAAGACTCATTTACGTGAACAAACAAATGGGTATTTCTTGCGCTTGCAGTTCGTTATGAAGAAGGTTCTTTAGTCCGAAGGTTCGTTATTCCGAATATGTGATAAGGTTTGTTACTCCGAAGGTTCGTTAATCCGAAAATGACACAAAGCTCGATATTCCGAAGGTTCGTTAGGACTCTATTTCATTTCGGATCAACTAACCCTCGGAATAACAAACCCTATTTCATTTTCGGATTAACGAACTCTCGGAATAACGAACCTCCGGAATAACGCCACATAATATGATCGGGTTAACAGACCCTTTTTCATTTTCGGATGAACGAACCGCTATCGTATAGGGAATTTGTGTGTTTCGGATTAACGAACCTTCGGGATAACGAACCTTCGGAATATCGAACAGCACCCATTTCTTGCACATTGTAAGTCAGGTATAGTTTTAGCCTATTTAATTCCCGCCCATGACGTCTTCCTTCAGTACAATTTACGGAAATCATATGACATCCGAGCACAGAAGTATAGGCGTGTTCATAGGTAGCAATTAACAGTAAACTCGAGTAGACATCGATTATCACTGATGTTATTACAGTGTGCTGCCAGCATATTAAATCTGGACACGTAAGCCTATATGTAAAGCCATCTATTTTCTACTATATGATTTCCTACGTTGTGGTTAGACGTTCGAATAAACATGATTAATATCCTGCTGTGTGTCACCAATGGACTCATAATGAACCGAGCCACATGCTGAAACATCTTCGCTCTGGTTACACGTCATTCGTTCGTGGTGCTGGCTAGATGGATTGCTTGCTGTCTCCTCCATGGGTAACCTCGGCCTCACGTTCTCGTCTAACTGCACTGGTAGAGATACACCCAGATGGGTCAATGCCTTTATGAGGTCTGAGGTTGATATTCCAGGCAGCACCGATGTCATGGGCATGTAACCAGTGGAATCCTGTTGAGAACTGCTCGTCTGCTGGTTTACGGTGGATGATGTTGAGAAGTCTTTGAAAGTGATCTGTAATTGAGAAGTGTAGCATGTGTAGGCCCTCTGTTTGCATCTCAAAATAAGTACTTTTCGGTGAGTTGCGTCTTGATACAGTGTAAAGTCGCCACAATGTCCCGAAATCACGAAGGTGTTTGAAAACATTGTTTAATCTATGGACAATTTGTATTAAGCGCCAAGTGTCGCGTGGCATATTTCGTTACGAAATCAGTCATTTCGTCAACGAAATGATCATTTTGTTTAATCTATGGACAATTTGTACGAGGCGTCAAGTATCGCATCGCCCATTTCGTCAACGAAATGATCATTTTGTTCATGAAATTTTCATTTTGTTAACGAAACGATTTTCGTCATCGGATGTTGTCATTTCGTTACTAAATGACAGATTTCGTAACGAAATAGGCCACGCGACACTTGGCACTCCATACAAATTGTCCATGGTTTAAGCTATGGTTTCAATTGTACCACCTTCGTGAATTCGGGCCTGTAAGTCCATTTTCGCCAGTGTTAACGTTGCTTTATCCATACTATCATTTCAATGACCCAAGCATCACCAAATTGTTAGCATGGATTTTTCTAAAATATTTTCATATTCGTTTTCATAGCAATATCAGATTACTGTTTTGGTAGGCTTACTACTCCGTGAAGAGGAACGTAATAGGCCTATAGCAAAACTCCTTGCTAAAGGACAACTTGCGTAAAAAGGCCTAAAGAGTACAGCAAAATTCACAGTGCACAATAAATCTAGTAGGATTCGTGATACTCGTGACTTAAAAGTAGCAAGAAACCTATCTATCATAAGCGAGCTGAAGACTACATGAAACCAAATATTAATCTTCATATGTGACTTCTCAGGTTAATTGTTTAGAAATGATTATAGTATGAACAATATCAGTCCTGGTAAAATATGGTGATAAACAACTGTTTATAGTTCAATGTAATGTCTGCTTCTCGTTACAGAGCTTTCTTTTCTATTTTTTGTCTATCTGGCTCACGAAATGAAATTATGTTATACAATGTTCCTTCATCTGGCAACGGACTAAAGAAAAAGAATATATGTTGATAAAGTTATCAGCCATCATTCACATTGCTACATTAAAGGCAGTTCAGTTCAGATTTTGCATACCTCATCTGAAGCCGAATCAGCAAAACACGGATCTTTTCCGTGTATATCACCCTCCGTTGAAGTCGTGGGCTTTGACAGAGGTGTCATCTCAAAACGAGTAGGAAAATGGACCTGACTCGGATGAGTGTCTTGTAGTTGTCGTTCTTCAGATTGTTCATTTGACACAATGTCTTCTGTATTTGACGGATTGTGTGAAGAGGATTTGCGCTGTGGTCTCTGAGTCCTGGTGTCGTGAGTCCTCTGCTCACAGTTTTGAGTTCGATCTGCAAAATGAAAAATTCAACTCAGAAATAACCTTTTCACAGTTTCCTCATATATTTTCAATATTTTTTAAGTTCATATCTAAGTATACCTGTATTTATGTTTTCTTGAATGTTTGCATAATGTGTTCATGTTTTCCTTTACTGAAAAATATAATAGTCTCTGATAGTCTATAATTCCATTCTCTATACTGCATTTTCAAGCAAAACAGGATGCCAAATATTAAGCAGAAAAATGTTCATGTCAGACATATTTATCCTACATAATTATGTACTTGTTGAACCTTGAATAAACTTTTAAGGGTTTTTTTCTTTTAATTTCCCTGTAAGGGAAGTCTAATTTGTAATTTTCTAAACAGACAAATACGTTCATCTTAGACATGTCAGGCATAATTCTACTTGTTGAACGTTAGATAAATTTTCCTTTTTAATTTTCAATCCCTCTGAGGTACCCACAAAGTAGAAACACAGTGTTTCGAGTGGGTCGGCCTTTCTTCACACAATGTATTAATGTGTTTTTGTAACCTCATCTTGTAATGACTGCAGACATAAAAACGTTATTGACTTCTACCTGTGTATCATTTCATGAAATGCCCGTCAAGTTTACGGATTATTTTACATTGTGTTGAAAACAAGTGTAGATTAGGTTTGAACTGAAATGAATTGAAATGAATTTAAACCTAACTTTTTTTTGTCTTAACTTGATGAGACATGACGTATTAATTCATAAGAGTAATTGATAGTTAACTAACCTCTATAAACCTTGAAGGCAATAACCATCACACAGCATACGATTATCATAAAGCAACCTGTCACAATGAGAACGACTTTGCAGAGGTAGAATGAATTCTTTGCAGCTGGAGGATCTGTGCGCAAAAATATTGATAATGTCCGATAATGTAATGACCAGGCAACGAAACAGCTCAAGTAAATTATACCAAACCATCATGGAAAATGCATTCCTCAATTCGTAAAGAATCAGGGGTGATTGTGCAGTCATGTTGTTGATCTAAGATAATAATAGAAAAAAATTGCGGAAGGATTTGAACGTCACATGGAAGACAATGTGTACGTGCATTACATTCATTTTTGAAGTACATGTGAGATATATATATAAACACGCAGCACAAAAAAAGTAAACATTTTGTCAAGATTATATTTCTCATAAAATATTTGGTTAAAAGTTTATGCATTATAAACCATGTTAAAGATAATTCAATTGGCTACCAACCCTGTAGTTCAGCAAAAAGGAAAACTTGACTTCTCTTCCAGGGCACAAAAGCAAAGATTGCAAAACTAAGCAAGTTGTCATTCAAGCGTATAGGAACACTTCTATGTAACAATGAGAACAAGCAACAAATTTCATACAGAAAAAAAAAACCATGAGTTCATTTACAAAAATAAACCTATGATGTCTATGATATCTTTAAATCCCCAAAGATCACTAAAGGCTAAAAGTAAAGGAGGAAAATGAAGAACCTTCTCTGAAATCTAAATTCAAATGAAATAAGAAAAGAAGCAATAATTAACCAAAATGGCAGAAATGTCGGTTGCTTCTTTTTTTCAAATTAGATAATTGTCAACAATGTTTGGTTCTTGAATTTGTCTTATGAATTCTTAGAAAGTTAAAAGAATGAAATAAAAGAAAATCTGTTCATTTAACCATGTTTATGCATATTACTTTCTATATCATTTGAAGTTTGGTTTGACAGAAAGTTCTTATTTTTCTCCTTCAGTTTCCAACTTTGTTTTTGTTGGAGGTAAATTATAAAGAGACAAAGAGACAAAAACACACTTATTTTTGCTATTTCAGTCATGTCTTTCTTTGTGTTAAACTGGTCTTTTGTTGTCATTGTTATCAGGAAGGGCATTTGCAAATGAAAGGCAGCATGTCAATGTTTGCAATTTTTTACTTTCGTGCTTTGGAGGACAAAAACGAATGTGTCCACTCATGAGTAAAATTTCCTTTTGTATTAACTTACTTGATAGGCAATTAAATTACCTTTAATAAGGTTTTTAATACATTGATTTCCATCAAAATACTCTATGGAAAATATGAACTCGAAAAAAAATTTTACTTTCTTTCTTTTTTTGCTGAGTGTATGTATGTATGTTTATATATAATACTTTTTTGGAGGGGTGTATTAGAATTCTTTCCACCCTGCAGAACGAATCATTATGCATTTTATTGCAAACCAGAACAAAGACCACAAAATCAATCGATCAGAGTGAGAGGTAATTAACTCTTTGCACCAGCGATCCTGAAAATGAGGATGATTGCTTGTACAATTTCCAAGGGTGTTGTTATAAGACGCACGTATTTGTCCCGCTGACTCTTTTACATTCTTGTGATGTGATATTATGCGTTCATGGCACCATCATGAAAGCAGGCCTGACAAAAGCAGAAAAATCTTTCCTCTGTCCTCGGGCCGAAACTATACTTATCACCACTACATATTTCCAACCTATCTTAGTAAAAGGGTAATAATGCGTTACAGATAATGTATGCGTGAATAAGCCCACATAACTTCATCGAGTTTGCTCCAGTGCAGATAATACATGCAGATAATGTTTGTTGTCATGTGCTATTTCTCATTCTCACACTTCTCTCCTCTTCATTATCCCTCAAATCCCTCAAATCGAATAACTGGGTCCTTTAAGCGATGTACGATGCACTTTTTTTTTTGGAAACCCAATCAGATTGAGTGTAATTATGCATTTCAGGACATAGATATTGTAAAGATCAACACTTGCCTTTCGTTGTCTCTGAATCTAACTTGAGAATTCTTGCGTCACTTCCAAGGCTGTTGTTTACTAAGCATTGAACTGTTTTGCCGATCCTTCCCGGTGTGATAGTAAGCGTCGAAGTGACGGTGGCATGATTAAAGCCAGTCAGTACGGTGCGCGTTATTACCATGTCCTCTAAGTCTAAGTCAGAACCTGGACTGTTGTCCTGTCTCCAATATACAGAAGATGGTGGGTATGACTCCACAGTGCAAGAGACTATTAAAGCTCCTTCCTCTTCGACATAGTCTTTTCCCATTAACAAGCTGCGTATTATAGGTGCCTCTGTGAAGAGTCCGTGAAGCGAGGAACAAAAATGTGTTGTCAGTGGTAGACGGTGTCAGTTTTTGGAAGCGTTCGACGTAATCGACGAATGACAAGCATTCTCAGTCATTCAAGATACTGTCTTTAAAACATTCTTAGACGTTAGAAATGTTCCCCCCCCCCCAAAAAAAAAATAATAATAATAATTGTACTGAATCAGCAAAGGAACCAGATAATTATCACCTCTATCTCTTTGAATTACATTTTTCATGTCTATTGAGATTTTGAGCTCCGAATTTTTAAGAGTTAGCTTCCGTCGGAGGAGGGCTGAATACTATACCCTATTATCATGTATCAATTATCAAGGCTTATAAAGCTAAATTGTTACAACTTACATCACATATTGATCATATCAGTTGGGCAAAATATAGGAAGACGCATGTTTACTAGTATTGCTATCTCAAATATATCTGCATGGCTATCCTTTTTTTTCACTACATTATATAGTCATCATAACCTACAGACTTGCGACATTGCATAAAATCCATCAAGGTGCAAGGGGGGGGGGGCACTTCCTTTAGCGCAAAAACGTAACCTTACCGCGCACACACTTCAAGATCTCTCCATGTTTCATTTTAGTGACACTTACGCACTTCCGGGGGCCCGTTTCATAAAACTTGTCATCAGTGACACGTTGTCATAGATGTGACAAGCTACACTCTTAATTCCTTAGATTGAAATAGAGTGTAGTCAGGGACCAATCCAAACGTTGGATTGAAGTTTTCAATCTAACAGACTTAGAATTCAATTTTATTCGATTGAAACATTCAATCTTTATCGATTGAAACTTTCAATCCATTTTGGATTAGTCCCTGACTACAATCTATTAGATTGACTTTCAATCAACGGAATTTAGAGAGTGCTGAAATCCTAGCATTTGATTGGCTGAGAGCAATTTTGTCATAGAAATGTGGCAATTGTCACTGAAAACAAGTATTATGAAACGGGCCCCTGGTTAAAACAAGTGAGGGGGCCCAAAGTGATGACACCTTATGTATTCTTTTGTATGGTGCACAAAAAGTAGCCCCCCCATTTACGCCATGCAAGGTATAATACAAAGAACCAATAACTGGCTAAAATCATTTCCTTCAGATTAGTAAAACATTCAAAACGTACATAATGATGAAATATTACCTCCTCTCACTATAGTGACTGTAGATTCCGTAATGACGAAATGGCCATTTTTCTCAAGAAGACATTTCATCGACTCGTTGTTGTCACGTTTTGTGACGTTGAATGTGATTCTCAGAGAATTGACGGAAACGTTTTGACTGCCGTCGTAGAATCTGTTGTCAGTTTGTAGATTAACGTGAAAATCTGCCAGCGTTGTTTGCCATTTCAACTTCATACCCGGTGCCAAAGTTCTTTCCGTGAAGCAGACAATAGATTTATGTGCTCCCGTTGGGAGAATCATCATTTTCATTTCCTTCAAGGTGTACATGTAGTTCAACTGTCCGTCATCTATGGCAAGAGTGAGTGATGGCACTGTGTCGTTTTGAAAACAAAAACCTAATTGTGGTGAGTCAAACTCATGTAACGTACTTTTGTAATCTATGTCAAAAATGAAGGGTAAATAAACCAATACGTTCCACCATTCTTCAAAGGAAAATGATTTAGCATGTACTACGCAACGATCGCAATTGTTATTTTATCTCAAATTAAAAACATAGCAGTAAGTATGATGACCATTTAGAGGGAAGAGTGCTGAGATTTAACTGCGAGGCATTCCACCTGAAGTTTATTTGACACATATACTAATCACGTAGATGATAGATGATTCAAATTAATGATTCTACATGTATATCTTTTTTAATTGCAATTAATTTTTCTTGATCGACATAAATAAAACACCAATCATTGATTTGCAATGTATGCAGTACCTGCTGATATAGGTGATCAGAACCATAACTGGCCATCGCACATTTCGGGCAAAAGCTTTGTAGTCTAGACTAGTGGGCCTGTTATAGCAATCAGGAGTTCTTGGGTTCGAATCCACACCCAGTACTTTTGATGGCTCATGATATTTTATTATGACTGCTAGTGAAAACATTGACTAATCAGGTTTACTTATGTAGATTTATACTGTGTATTACAATGACTTATCAACGACCAAAATCAGAACAGCTTCTTTAAAGGTGTTTTCTTGCATTTCATTAACTAAAGGAAAAGGGGTCTCCTTCCAAACTTTAAACTCACCTATAACAACAGTTAAGTTTACTCTACACGTTATGGGCCAAGCTGATGCCTTGGTAGCGATGTACCTATATATTCCTTCATCATGGTAAGAAACATTTGTGATGGATAGGTTGCATGACACAACGTCATCGCCTGATCGCACTAAGTCGAAACGCGGCATGTTGAACAGACCCTCCTCTCGTGGTCTATAGCTAATCAAATCAGAGTTATCGATGTCAAGCATCCAGGTGACATGGTGAACCGATAGGTCGGAGCAGCAGGGTAATTCGACATTGTCTCCAGTAGTAGCGATGACGTGTGTCACGATTCCTCTACCTATAGAAGACGGGACGTTATGACAGATATACCAAGATAAGATTATTTTCTTGTTTAAGTCGTCACATCAATTTTTCCTAGAAACAATGTCAAGATGTGTCATGTCCCTCACGATTTTTCTCTGGGTATAAGAATTATAAACAGAGGTGTGTTTAAGTATTTCCCAGTCTTGTACCAGAAAAACAGCAACATGAATCTGATATAATATACTTCGTATAATGAAATGAATGATCACACTCTTCACCAGGTTATTCCAGCAATGAAACAGTATGTATCCAAAGCATTAGATGGAATAATTCCAAGAAATACGAAAATAGAACTCTCCTTGACTCAAACAGGCTGAAACGACCATGAAAAGGGTCAACTAGCCTTACTCTGACAACATTACCCCTCAACAAATGGTAATCAAAAGGATAATCTTGCAAACTGCGCCAATCACTCTGAAACAATGCATGCTCAGAAAAGTATAACTTAAGCAAATACGTTTTATTGCATGCTTATGATTATTACTATTTCCTTTTTTTATCTTTTTTTTTTGTTGCAAATACAGAGCTTTTGTTTTTTCCTTACGGAACTTTTTAACTATTCGAGTTTTGCTTTATACTCTCAGCATGTTAAATAGTCCGGACTACTTCAGTATGTATTGAAGTTCCAGTGTATCAAAATATCAAATTCAAAGATTCAAATTCAAATTTATTTTTCATTTTCATTAAATAATCAGACAAATCATATGAATAGATAAGCAAAAGATATTTGTAATAATCGCAAAAACGTGATTCAACAAAGGGCATATGAAAATTAATAACAGATGAAGAAAACACAATTGTATTTTTATATAAATATATGCAAATAATAAAACTTGATTAAGTATGGAGATGGGAATGGAGGGATCCACTAAGAACCAAAACTTGTACGATCTGGGCCCCTCAAAAAATACTCAAGACAGTGAATAATGAATGAAACTACAACTTGATTTAAAACATAATAAATCAGATTAGTTACTCCGAAGATTCGATATTCCAATAAACGATAAAAAATAAACAAATCTGAACCGAAAAGAAAAAAATAAATCAATTCTCCTTAGCTACAAAATGCAGCGTTGTAATATAATGAAATACACGATATCTCCAAAAGGGATGAAATAAATGCATTTTCTTTTGAAATATCTTAACTTGTGAATACAGAACTGTAACCATTTTCACCGGTATTATTGTTCAATGCAGCATACATATTAGTCATCAGCATCTGCAATATCCGTCTGCTTTAACAAGCACAAAGAGAATAACAACAATATCAACAGGTCATCGTGTGTATAGTTAAAGGTAGACTTCCCCGCATGTTTTGTCACTATAGAGAAGTGATATATGATTCACGTTACTTGCAACACGCATATTTGAAAAGAGTAACGACAATAAAATAAGTCTTATATATCCGAATAGTGCTGTGAGACATAGTACAGAATTGCAGAAATACGTGTAGCTGAAATTATCTCACCCAAATGCAAAGAATGGAGAATGAAGAAGAAGACCTTGAAATACATGTTATTAATATGCACGATTATATCATGTAGAATCGAAGTATTCAAGCGATCTTCGTCATGATCTCCAGGTGATAAACCTGCAATTTAAGATTTTTAAAAAAAGGTAAAAAGGGGAGTTTCAATGTTATTGTATAAGAAAATAATTACGTGAGAATGAGAATCTAAACTAATAATGCTTTACAGCAATTACAAATTTGATTCAGGAAATTATTCTTTTCTGTAAAAATATTGTACATTCATGTCACGCACTGGCGTACACGCACATATTGAAAATACCAACACCGAGTTTCCTCTCTTCTTCTGTAATCCACTGACACAATGTTATGAATCAAAACCCGTACCCGCAGCAGCTACATGTTGGGCGGTTTTCAAGTTATCCCAATCACACTGAACATGCTGAACATCATTGAGTTGAGCTTGAAACACCTCTGCCTCACTGCCATAATCTGAAAACTACTCTGGAACATGGGAATACTAGCCACTGTCGGTATACTGGCACTACAAGTACACAGGGAAATCGAACTGAGTATCTGAGCTAATAAATCATTAATGTATTTTAGGCGTCATTATTACGAAGGAAAATTAACAGTACTTCCCTATTATAGGAAAATGTAGGCATAATCCTGACTGGAGACGGAATCCCAAATTATTCAAATAATCGATCATATGATAGGCTTTTATATTCTATACACTTTTACAAACTGCTTTTGTACTACTAGTATAAGGCTAAGATCTCTGTGATATCAAACACATCAAGCACAGGAAAAAAACGTCACCACAGACGCATAAGATTTACAGGTGGCACACGTATGCTTATTTTGCTAAGCGCATGGATTAAAATAAACTGCGATAAAGAGTGATTAAGTCCTCCATCATTATTCATTCGCCTCATCAAGAACAGCATTCTACATTCAGGGAAGTGAACAGTGGCGACATTTTATTTACACAATGTGCTCGAAAAGTTCGATTTATAATTATTCTTACCTGAAAAGGATCGAAGTGTTCCCCAGTCGCATACTGATACTACAGGTCTCTAATGACAGCTGAGAGATAGTTTAAAACTTGTGCACCAAATTGGCAACAGAAGGCGGTGGTAATATTATTACCACCTCCTTCTGTTGCCAATGACAGTGACATTTTCAGTGACAGATATTACAGAGAAAACAATGGGGACGAATGTGAAAGCTGAAGTAGCCAAGTACTGTTGAAAATAGGACGACAAATTGTTCTGAATGAGAGTTTTCTTCTTTTCTTTAGCAATGTTTAGAATAGAAAGTCCCTGAATGCTATGATCTAGGCATGCTAGTCAGGCTGTGTTCTTAACGAAATGTCATTGAATTTCTATCCTGACACTTTTCAAGTTGCAAAACTATTTAATCAGCATCGTTGACTACCACTTGAAGTGACAGAGCTCTTTCCATAGAGATTGTACAGAATAGGGACAAAGGGTATCAAAAGTAGCCCATAAACAACACAAACTGTTTTTCTTTGCATACACCGAAACACACAGATAAATACACATCCCATGCATGTCACCCAGATGAACTTATTAAAAGAAAGAATCCATGGAATACTTAAGCTATAAGGCCTAATACGAAATCAGAGCGGTTCATGCGTTAAAAAGAAATCGCTGTTGCAGCAATCATCTACAGATATAGCCTCAATCACATCCCTGCAATGTGTACATTTTTTGCGTCAAATTAAACAGAATGTATGCTTCGCTGATGAATTAAGATATGTAGCCTTGAAGCATTTTCTCGAGCATTAAACAAAGCAAATAGCGAAATTTCTCAACAGTTCACGATCCGCAAAAATATGTTGCTAGTGAATTGCGAGTGTGCACATGCTCAGATCATTACGTTCTTACGGTATTTCTGTGCAGAAGTATTAATATTTAATAGAACAAATCACTTGTTTTAGTCCATGGGCCAAGACCCGAAAAATGGGTTATTGGTACCACCTGAGTAATAGCAAAACCTTTTTGGCGTCATTTTGTTTGTCGGGCATAGATATGTATATCAAGCTATGACAGCATTTCCAAATGAGTAGCTTGCATTTTACACCAATTTGGTCTCGTTTTTATATCCCTATACTTCTGAATCGAAACTAACCGCTATACAAAGAAGAACACTGTCTTCTATATGTCCCACCGAACTAGAAACACAGACGGTGGTATGTCCACAGGTGTTTTGTTTTAAACGCGGTGCGCTTAGTCTTTATTGAAGGTAGCGAAGGAAATATCCAAAGGGTTATGATGTCCACAGCTATCACGCGGTGCGCTAAGTCTTTATTCAAGACATCGATGGGAATATCCAAAGCTTATGATACAGTTTATATCCCGTTATCTGAAAACAACAATAAAAAAGCAATTCCTCGTGAATTTTGCCGTATTTTTCAATTATTCATCATTTTGCGGTGAAAACGCTACGGTGAAAACGCTAATACCACGTAAATGTCGCTTTATTTCCATCCAACGATGAAAGATAATGTAAACACAATGTAACGGTACACTACAATACATTATAATAATCAATATTGTAAATGAACAGAGTGATTTTTGTTTAAAACTGATGTATTTGTTGAGAGGGTTGTATAAAAACAGTATAGATAATCCCTTTTATCAGGAACTTTAGACATGATACCGGTACATTGTTTTGCTTTGTTTTTCTTTTTAGCAGTGTTTACCAGAATATTGTTGTTTATCAGGCAAGAAAAAAAAAACAGACACGGAAACAATTGTCACGTAATTAGTCCATGGGCCAAGACCCCCAAAATGGGTTAGTGGTACCACCTGAGGTGGCAAGTTCTAGCTGTGCATTATGAAATGGCATATATATTACAGGATATACGATTACATTTTGCTCCGGTAGCATTTCCAGACTAGATTAGTCATCGATTTCAGCCATTAACTCGACTAATACCAAATATTTTTTGACGCTCTTTGACCAAAGACAGGCAGAGTGTGACCTTTGAAAATTTCGAGGTTCTTAAACCAATTCCTCTGAAATTTGGCACATACATTCAGCATAATTATGATGATCTAAAAAATGGCACCATCAAAATTTCACCGGTTATATTAAAACAGAAGCACAGTGAAATGTAACAACTCACCTTGATCTCAGGGACGACTTCCATTCGTACTTCCAGCTGGTGATGGAGTTGCGTGGCATCAGATCTCTCTTTCTTTCTTCTCACCCCCTTCTTTTGTCTCTTTGACCTTCATTGTCATGTCAATGTGTTATTAATTTCTGCTACAATACTGCGTCTTTACATTATGTGACAATTGTTTCCGTGTCTGTGTGTTTTTTTTTTCTTTTCTTTTAGCCTGACTAACAACATTATTCTGGTAAACACTGCTAAAAAAGAAAAACAAAACAAAACAAAACAATGTACCGTTATCATATCTAAAGTTCCTAATAAAAGGGATTATCTATACTCTTTTTATACTACCCTCTCAACAAATTCATCAGTTTTAAACAAAAATCACTCTGTTCATTTACAATATTATTTATTATAATGTATTGTAGTGTACCGGTAATTTGTTTTTTCACTATCTTTCATTGTTGGATGGAAATAAAGCGACATTGGCGTGGCATTAGCGTTTTCACCGTAGCGTTTTCACCGGAAAATGATGAATAATTGAAAAAATACGGCAAGATCCACAAGGGATTGCTTTTTTGTGTGTTTTTAGATAAAGGGATATACACTGTATCATAAGCTTTGGACATTTCCTTCGCCGTCTTGAATAAAGATTAAGCGCTGTGGACATCATAACCGTTGGATTTTCCCTTCGCTGCCTTGAATAAAGACTAAGCACACCGCGTTTACAACAGAACACCTGTGGACATACAGAAGACAGTGCTCTTCTTTGTATAGCATTTAGTCTCGATTCAGAAGGATAGGGATATATACAACGAGACCAAATTGGTTAAAAAATCATTTATTATGACTAAGCTACTCATTTGGAAATGCTATCATAGCTTGATAAGCATAACTATGCCCGACAAACAAAATGACACCAAAAAGGTTTTGCCACCTCAGGTGGTACCAATATCTCGCCTGGCCCATGGACTATTTGTGTCAGTGCATGTTTGCATAGAAATGGGCATTGTCAAGTCGTATACATTGTGATAGTATAAATAATGTTGAACAGTTTGCTTTGGCAAAATTGTTATTCAAAGAACAGGCACCTACATAATTCCCAGTCACCACAAAATACAGAGTAAAAGGTAAAACGCTCGGCCTCAACGGTTTCCTTAATATACATTCATATTATCAGTGCTTCTCCGAGCAAACTACTTACGATCGATTTATGCTATTATTAGTCGTTGAATCATAAATGAGAATAATTATCAGTCCTTGATATACTCATACAATTGCAATTTCGCTCTTAAGTTTTTTTTTCATTTTTATCTTCACTCCTACCTTGCTGAATGATAAACGAGAATTTCGTATAGGCCTACGTGTATTTCACAAGGTCATACTAACAAACAGTGCAGCTAACGGTACTCCCCCTTTAACATTATTCCACGGCATAAGACAGATTTGACAAAATATCCAGTCATTGTTGTTCAATAAAATGCTGATATATCTTTTAATTAATTTCCTGCAATAATAGATGAATACAAATAATTTGCATGTACAAACAAATGCCTATTTCTTGAACATTGTAAGTCAGGTATGCAATTTTAGCCAATTCAATTCCTGTCTATCACGTCTTCCTTCAGTACAATTTATGGAAATCATTTGACATCCGAGCACAAAAGTAGGTGTGTGCATTGGTAGCAATTAACAATAAACTAGTCTTGACATCGATCATTAATGGGATTACAGTGTGCGGCGAGCATGCCAGCCTTTACTACGTGATTTCCTATGCCGTGGTAAGTTGTTACATGTAATAAATATGCTGAATGTCATGCTGCGTGTCATCAATGGACTCATACTGAACCGAGCCACAAACTGGGTCATAGTCGCTCTCACCAGAGTTCATCCCGTTAGAATGGATAGATGGATTGGCCGATGTGTCCCCCATGTGTAGAGTAATTGGCGTCAGGTACTCGTCTGATTGGCCTGCTTGAGATTCATCAAGACGAGCCAAAGCTTTCAGCGCGTCCTTGGTGGATATTCCAGGCAGGGCCGATGCCGTGGACATGTTACTTTCTGAATCCTGCTTGGAACTGCTCCTCGGTTGGTGTACGGTGGCTGAAGTCGAGAAATCCTTGAACGTGGTCTGAAAATCAAAAGTGCAGCATGTCTATGTTTGTATATGAAATGGATGCTTTTGAGTGATTTTCGTCTATTCACCGGTACGTTAAATCTAGTTCATCACTGCTGTCTGCAAGATGTTTTGTGATATACTCTCATTATCATTTCCCCAGCATTATCAGATTCTCCTTTAAAGGTTTACCACGAGGTCGGGAAAAGCAGAGTAAAGCGGAACATATTTTTTACAGGATTATTTGCATGAAGTAACCTACCCACCCTGTGTTAAGAATACGATAAGATTCACAATGCCACTATCCCTCCATTGCTTTTCATGAAATTCCCGAAGTAAAGTAGAAGCAAATAAATTTTTAATCTTAAACGAGATCAAGACTGAATGACAGCTATAATAATATAGATTTTCACTTGAGACTTATATACCGTTTAAACATGTACATAGTACTCACAATCAAAGTGAAAAAAAAAAAGGTCAAGAGCAATCAACCGTTTACCTTTCAGTGTAATGGGATATAATAAAAAGGTGGCTGACGATATGAAAATATGGTATCTCACGATTCACCCTCACGATCATCTCACAATGGACTAAATTGAGAAATGGATCGATAAAGTGGTCTGAAATTATTGTTATATTATATTGAGGGTAGTGTATTATAACTTGTATACCTCATCTGAGGCCAAATCAGCAAAACACGGATCTTTTCCGTGCCTGTCCCCCTCCCTTGAAGTCGTGGGCTTTGACACTGACAGAGGTGTCATCTCAAGACGAGAAGGAGACTGGACCTGACTCGGATGAGTGTCTTGTAGTTGTCGTTCTTCAGATTGTGCATTTGACACGATGTCTTCTGCATTTATTGGACTGTGTGGAGAGGATTTCCGCCCTGGCCACTGAGTCCTGGTGTCTCGTGTCCTCTGCTCACACCTTTTAGTTTGAACTGCGGAGTGGAAAATGTTACTCAGAATAAACCTCTGCCACTTTCCCCGGTATACTTTCCTTTTCATTTAGTTTAGTATCCGAGTGTGCCTTTAGAATTTGTGCTCGCTGTAGTGTTTGCGGAATTTACTCATGCTTTAATTCTTTGAAGAGAGGAGTCACTTTGCTGTTGAAATTTAACATATAACATATAATGATAAATTGAAATAAATTTATTTCATAGCTACACATACGTCAAATCAACTGATAAACAAGCATTTATAAAGCAATCCCCATGTAAGTTATTTCTCTTTGTTTCAATACTGATCGTAGAATCGACGGAATCTAATGAGATAACAAAAGAGAATCACCCACTTGAACCCTATGATATTCAACCATGAATCTTACCGTCCGACTGTCTAATCCCATTCTCTAAACCGCATTTTCAATGAAAATGGAATGTCACGTCCAACAAAAATGCGAAACAGAAAAAATATTGATCTTTACACCTAACTTTTTTTTTGTCTTGAAAAGGCCTACAGTAGTAACTTAAGAGTTGATAGTTGACTAACCTCTGTAAAGCTTGAAGGCAATAACCATCACACAGAATAATATGATTATCATGAAGCAGCCTGTCACAATAGGGACGACTTTGCAGAGGAAGAATGGATCCTTTTCAGCAGGAAGATCTGTGCAGAGAAATATTGTAGGCCAAGACGGTAATGGTTATAACTAAAATGGCAAAACACTGTGTATGATAGAATGTATTTTTAATCAGGTAAAGAATGATGATGATACCAGAGTAATGTTGTTGATAGAATAATGAAGAATTGGCAGGTTTTTAATGTTACGTAAAACACGATGTGTATTTGCATTGAAAATATCCTGACACAGATGAAATCAATGTCTTCATTAGAATGCATGTGCAAAAACAACCCTTAAATATGTTAGTTCTTTCCGTCGATTGACAATAAAATAATGAATTCTATCCACAGAAAAGGTAAAAATCCACAAAATTGAACAATTACAAAGAAAAATACCCCTGCGATGCAATTAACATTCTTGCGCCTCCGATCACAGTACAATGAATTTGTATCATTGCTAATGATGTTGTCCGTGATATTGTTCCGCTCATCTTCTGTAATTTTTGTGATGTGATAGAGAGTGTCGAATCAGAAAATGATGACACTCTTGAAGAACTGAGAGAATTGACAGAAGTGATCAATCACAGGGAAAAATACCCCTATGCGATTAAACTTTTGCTCGTCCGATCATAATATTAAAGTGACAATGCATAAGCGTATCATTGCCATGATTGTTGTTCATGATATCATTCCGCTAATCCTCTTTTCTTTAATTCTGGTGATGTGATAGAGAGTGTCAAATTAATGATGGCACTCTTGTAGGCGGAGCAGACAGTGCCAATTGTGAAAAAAAATATTACATGACTTCCTTTCACCGGCTTAAACAAACTATATAGTAACAGATAATGCTCGCGTGAATATCAATAGGCCTACAAACTTCAATGATGTACCGTAATGCATAAACTTCGCTGTTTATTGCTTCTCAACCTTCCCTTCCTCATACTCATTGCTTCTTTCTTGGATACATTCTGCTTTCCTCTTCATAATTCCTCTAACTATACTTATTTTGATTTGCTGTGGGTCCTCTAAACGATGTATTATGACACTTTTTTTTTGTGCGAAAATACAGACCTACAGTAATCAGCATGCTAAATCAAAACATCAAACACAATCTATGAATACCCTAAACGTATATTTTGAGACACGTAATGATAACGACTTGCTTTGCGTAGTTTCTAAATCATGTAAATCAAACAGGAGAATTCTCGAATCATTTCCGAGGCTATTGCTTGCGATGCATTCAATTGTTCGGCTGATCTTTCCCGTTAATTCGAGCGGTGTGACAGCGAGAGTCGACGTGACGATGGCACCATCAATTCCAGTAAAAACAGTGCGAGTTGTTGCCATGTCCTCTAAGTCATGTAAGTCGGAACCTTTACTGTCGCCATATCGCCAATATACAGAAGATGGTGGGTTTGACTTCACGATACAAGAGACTATTAGAATTTCCTTCTTCTTGGCATAGTCTTTTCCTAGGCGGAGTATAACAGGTGCCTCTGTGAAGAGTCAGAAGAACAATGGAAATAATTTAGGACTTATGCATATTCATTTAGAATAGGGAAGTATATTAAGTATCCGAACACATTCGGATGGTTGGGCATTCATCCTCACACAGCTTGCATTTTTGCGCGAGAATTAATGAATATGATAGCCAAATATGTTTCCCAAAATGATAACAGAAAAATTCAGATGTGTTTATTTTACTTTTTGTGAGGGTACTTAGTACTATCCATATATTTACTTCCAACTCGCTGCTGCCTCTCAATCAATTTTCACTATTTGCCTTCCTGACAATCTCCCCATGTCGCTTCCCCCTCGTCTCTCTTCTTTCTAGGCTCTTCTACCAAGAAACGGACTACACATGATGACGAAATCAAAACCCCCTCTCCATCAAGGTATTATAGATTGATGTTCAAGCATTGACGATGTTTCGTCAGGAGAGATCAATATCAATGAAAATTACTTATTTCACTGAATTAGCAAAAAATATACTATTCCCCTTTATCATCTATATCAGCGCTCTAGCTGGTAAGATGATCGATATATCTGAAAATACATTTTGTTTTAATTTAGATTCTGATTTACCTGGAGCTGAAATGATAAGATATGAGTATATTATCAAATTCACATTACTGTTTCTGATAGGCCCATCATAACTGTTTTGCATACATTGATATCATAAGACTTAGCTGCTCATGGAACAGGTAAATGTACAATTTGTAGAAAAATATTATCAAGTAATCATTACACAGATTTTTTTTTCTTCGTCTATGTACATAAACTCGATTATTGAGAGGACAGTATAGCCCGAGATCATCTATCAAGTTGGTTTTCAAGGCTGAATAGCGGCGGTGTTACATGTTCATAACAATGCGGTAAAATGTCGGTAGTTATACGCTTGTTGTAGTTCGACATGTATCACTACCACCACCATAGCTGGCTATCCTTTGGTTTGCACTACGGTATTTTTACCATCATCGCCCTAGACAATGCAGCCTTGCTTAAAATTTCCAGCTCGGTATACGGCATAGAACTTATCATAACTCAGCGAAAAATCATCATAAGACAGCATAGACGGCGTAATGTGCTTACACCACATGTAAGCACTAATATTTAAGGCCTATTTATTTATTCTTTCAGAATAGAGAAAGGTTAGAGCAATGAAAGCTTACCTCCTCTTACAATATTGACTGTAGATTCGGTGACCTTGTCATATCTCCCTTTCTTAATAAGACATTTAATTGACTCGTTGTAATCACGTTTGGTGACGTTGAATGTAATTCTCACAGAATTGACAGAAATGTTGTGTCTGTCGTGATAGAATCTGTTTTCAGTTCGTAAAAAGTCAACGCTAAAGTCGGCCAGAGTTGTCTGCAACTCCATCTTAATATCCGGTTTCAAGGGGGTTTCCGTGAAGCAAACTATCGATTCGTGGGTTCCAGGGGGCAGAAAAATCGTGTCCGTGTCATTCAAGATGTGGTTAGTCCGTTCGTCAAGTAGGACGAGAGTAACTGATGATACTGCGTTGTGTGGAAAATGAAAACCAAGTTGCTGTGAACGACTCGTGCAACAAAGCATATTACTTTTCAATAGTTATTTATGTTAAAAAAATAAAAAAGGAAACATTCTCTGATTATTTCCAGGAAAATCACTTGAAATGTATAACGCAATAGTTGTCATTACTATTGTGTCAAATATAGAAATGCAGTTCTAGTGATGAGTCAGAGGGAAGAATGCCGAGATATAAGATTGAGGCATTCTGCTTTTCAGACACTAATCAGGAATACAGTGAATTCTAACGAATGATTTGTACTTGGTTTTTGTTCATCGCAATTAATCAAAAAAATATGTCTTTCATCGACGTAAATTGACACTAGTCATTACTTTCAATACGTTTGCAGTACCTGCTGATAAAAGGGGTCAAACCCCATCACTTGCTATCGTCGAAAGCTTGGGAAATATCGGGGCCAGCGGAACCGGGGAGGCCGGGCCCCGCTCCCCCATTTTTTTAACACAATATTACACACAAATACATTGACTATAACCACCACCCTCCACCCCCCCCCCCCGCACATCTATGCGTATTAAACATGATTATATTTGTCAGCCGAAAGCCCGTCTCTGCACTACACATTTTGCGTTAAAATGCTAAGTATTCTTTTTGTATTCTCCGGTCTTGTATTATATTAGAACAGCCATGAGGTTAACACACTACATTTGATTTGAAAGGCTTCACTTCACAAACTTCACTAAAGTGTTGAGGTACTGGAATCTTTCTTGTTTTGTTATGGGAACAGGTAAAGGAATGAAATTATTCCAAACAAAAAAAGGAAAAAAAAAAACAATATCTAACTTAAAACCATTTGTGACTCAAGCTTAAGTCACTATAAGAGTCTGATCACCTATTTCTCACATAATTATAATAGTTCCCTGTAAAGCGCGGAATATATATATATATATATATATGGGTCAGAATTTCGAACGATGTACAACTGAGCCAAAACAAGGCAAAATTTAGAAAGTGGGAAATTCTCCAAATCATTTATCTTACCTGAAAGAGTATAACTCAAGCTTTAAAATGAACCCAATTATACTAGGATTTTCCCAGAGGAACAAGTTTTTATTCACCGCGGAAGTTTACCATGTCCAGAGCAGCGAACGTCCGTAAGGAATAGTACTGCACATATATTTGAATACCATTTAACATAGTTTGCAAAGATCTCATTCAGTTCAAAATCGTAACGAAATATCTTAAGGGACATGTGTACGAGTTGGCAGAATATTAAGCTTGTACCCTTAACCTGTACGTAATGGTAGACAACTGATGATTTAACCAAATTCGTCATTTCTGTTGAAATATTGCTCTTCCGCTAAACACTTTCTCCACTTTACGCGCATTTTACAGAAACTCAATATTTTGACCTCTTATTTCACTATCCCATATTTTAATCCTCACTCCCAAATAATAACATACCTTTTAAAGATGTATCTGATCTAGGCAGTCTCTATAACCCAACAAACATAGCATAGTTTTCATCACGGAGGTTCGCATATAGCTCACGGACGTTCGGATCCAACAAGATATTGAACAATGCAGCTCTCTTGAGAATTGGAAACGAATTCTACTCACAACAAACAGCAATTTCATGTCGAGAACAAACTCCTCTGCAAAATCCTGAATAGATATTACCAATTCTTAATTATAAAAGCTTGTTTATCTTCTCATATTGAGGAATCAAAGAAAACAATTTTTCCATTCTCGTAAATGAACGTATACAAACGTACGTGTAATCTCAGTGACGTAGTCCATCCTTGAGAACGAATAAATTAATAAAATAAAAAAAATAAAATAAAATAAATAAATTCTGTTATCACGAAATAAAGATTCAGGTCCTGAATTTGTTATCTAAAGTCTACAATGCAAAATTTGCTTATAACGAACATGGTCACGGCTAAATATGACAAAGAATTAACAGAAAAACAAAAGAAATGTGCTCCGTTATGGAAATACGAAGTTTAGCTGGGGAGGGCAAACGAATACGTTAGGAAGAAATCCCTCTGCGTTTGCTCCCTATGTTACACACTGTCACCGAGGAGAATTTGTGTTGTTATATCAGTCAGAAATGATATTAGGTTCGATACTGCGAAGTTTCGCCCTAACAAGACACAATAAGTCCATATAACTTGGATGGATGTTTGTGACCTCGATATCGTACAATATGGTTTGTTATAACAAACATTTTGTAGCGCGTCATTTCGGAGGCTCGTTATTCATACAGGTTGTCAATCCGAAAATTGATAGGTTTCGTATAATCATGAAGCTTTTTTATTCGGTAAATGATAGGAATCTCCGAAGGTTAATCGAAAGGTTTATTAATTGGAGCATGAAAAAGCAGGGTCGCTTATCCAAATGTGGAGAAACAAGTTAACAACCAAATCCTCCAAATTTCAAAACCTCATGATAACCGTTTTCACCTAAACGAATATCAGGCCCTTTCCACTTTTAGATGAACGGACCTAAATATAATGAACCATAATATTTAATTTTCGGACTAACAAACTTTGGGAGTAAGAACATTTTTGATAAGAAACCTCCTGAATTAACTACTAACAATCTTTTTTTCCCAATTTCGGAATAACAAACCTTTGGACATTCAGAGTAACGAATCTTTGGAAGCGCGAACGTATCAAAGTGCAACCTTAAACCTATTCTTAATCATTACTTTTTTTTAGCATGTGTTTTCAAAGTAAGCACAAAAGCACAAACAAATTGACGATCTCTCTGTCTCTTAAATGTAAAATAAAAGAACAAATCTTGGAAAGAATTACAAATTAACATTGCTTTTCATTGATGAGTATAAAAAACACCATGTCATGATAAGCGGAGGATTTGCGTGTTTTCATCACACAATAATTGTATACTGCATTATTTTTGTTCGCTTGTGACGGCATTTCGATGAATAAAAAAATAACCCCCCAAAAAAACAAAAAACAAAAACAAAAAAAAAACTATTCCAGAGGAATTTGGTATAACGGGAGTGCACTGACAATTATTTTCTCTGTGTGTTGGAGCTCGATCACTCTCTATTTCTTCTCATTTTCATTCAACTGCTTCCACGTCCTTTTGAAACTGTTCCGTTTCTTCTTCAACACATGCCCATTACAGACTTCTTCCGTCATTATCCTGAATGTGATTGCGTAGCACTTTTCGGATTTGTTTTGTTTTGCTTTGTTGTGTTTTTGTTTGCTGTTCGGTCGCAGCATGTTCAGGCTTCTTAGGTAATGAGAGAAAATCGTCGTGAAGAGAAAAATAAGAATAAATTAAGGTATTTAATATCATGACAATTACAGCGAACGTCCGTTATGGAGACCAAAACTGGATGTGATCTGTTTGGGACGGCAGGTGCCATACTCAAAAGATAAACACTTGGAGCATCTGTCACTAAAAAGTGGCACTGTTCTTCTTTCTCCTACTATGTAATCCATTGACGTATTTTTCTAACGAACATCCGTGACCAAAACGTTTTCCGTTTGCTATTACAGGTAACTTGAGTGCTGAACGTTATTCACTTTTGGGTATGAGCGACTCGGGGATATGGTAATATTGTCAAGTAACAGTAACTTAATATGCAGTGATATATTTGTAATTATCAGAAATTTCCTTTCTCGGACAGAACGTCCGTGAGCGAAACTTTCAGAACCTGTAACAGTACAAATTGTCTCCAGAACCTCATTAGAAAGAAATCTAAATGCACAGAAATTACAGATTACGCAAAATTCCATTTTCCTATAACTTTGTTTTCAGTGTTAAGCTGTTTTTGTATAAGGGAAAACAAACGTAAAATTGAGAGTAAATTTTCAACTGTTTGTTCATCATGATCACATAACGCCTTTAAAATTCTGAAACTACTGCTCTAAACTAATTGTTTACTTTGTAAAACTTTATTTGTCGCTATTGGAGCCAAAAGTTTTAAGGAATACAGGACGCTTTTGGGACAAGTCATCCCTATCGGTTGGATTGCATACGTCACGGACGTTCGCTGGAATTGTCACGGACGTTCGTTGTACTACTAGGGTCATGTTCCAGGACGGATAACTAATCGGCAGAGAGTACCTAGCCTTCCTAACTCTTTCAAAAAATGAAAAGGTATTGTCAATGCAAATTATAGAAATTTGACATCCTTACAACATATGTATTGCTCAGAGGGGGATGAGGAGGTGAATTTTCAGAGAAAATATCAATTATTTGCTTGGTTTTCGGTGAATTGCATGGTTCAAAAACTGTGGACGAGCGTCAGTCCGCTCCAAAAATGACATGCAGCTCCTCGGCTAGAGAGCCAAAGAAAATGTACCTTCGCCATCAAAGCAAGATGGTGTCCCACTCGAAAACGTTTTGATCATCACGGACGTACTTTTTTTCTCGGAGGTTCGTCTAAAAATACAATTTCGGTTCCTATTTGACAAAGGATGGACAGAAACTTAAAACAAACATATTATCGTGTGGCTAGATCTTAGTTGATTACGACTCAGAACAATATCGCCAATAACGTTTAATGAGCTACAATCTTTATTAGAAAATAGCGGAAGCACGTCCGTGACGAAAACTGAGTATAATTTTGCATAAAAGAATGTTACGTCCCATGTACAGCCAGCAGACGTACAATTTTTGCAGAATATGTTCATCAGGTGGAACACCAAAATTTCGTATACATTATAATTGGGACAACAAAGTAGAATTTGCAGCAGCGATAGAAATAAAAGCATCACGGACGTTCGTCTGTTTAGGGCTTTAATATTTCAATTGTTCTCTGTAATTTTATACGTGCTTATAAAGTTCTTATAATTTTGTGGTACATACCCATGATATGTCAGATCAAAAACGTGATCAGATATTAGATGCCACGTACCATAAAAAAGGCACATCATTAATTTGAAAAACAAAAATTATTGTGAAAATAGCGTTTTTACCGTATTTTTACGCTTTAAGTCCTTGTCAAATGAATATTATCAGGCAAAAGTCAACCAAACCATACATTTCCTGAAAGGAAATTTACCAATCTTTGAGATGACAAGAAAAAATATGGTTTCTTAGATCATCCTGGCGTGTTCTGTGGGAAAGAATGTCATAAGGTGCGAAAATTGGCAATTGTACATCGTTCAAAATTCTCACCCATTATATATTTGCCTTATTTTTGACAGCTCCTCGGCGTCAGTAGCTCATTTCACATTCTTAGGGACATTCTTGATAATAGGCTTTCAGGAAAATTGATCGATGGTAATGAATACAATGATTTCTTCGGTAGAGTCCCGAGGTTTGTATACACTAAAACTGTAGAGCTATAGGGGGCGCTACCGGGCAGTCGACGATTTGCAAAGATGTATAAAATCTTATTTTCATATACCACAGCTGAAGTAATAGGTCCAGCGTTCACAGTTAAATTATTATATTGTTGCTTTCCTATCAATTCTGTAGGAGTTCTAAAGAACACTTACCTACCTTCTCTAAAAGGAAAGAAAATACATTACTGCTTGAGTAACACATCTGACTACACAACGTAAGTTAATGTGTACTATATATACCAACATAAGTTAAAGACTGTAAAAGCACTTTGTATTTTTATACCAGTATTTTGCTTCATATCGTTCTATTGTTGTTATATCAAGAGAAATTGTGGAATTTGTCTCTGGAGAGGGCGGAGTGGGGGTGGGGAGGGGGAAAGAGTCATGAAATAAGAAAAAAAAATTAAATGCTGAAAACTTCTGAATTTCCGATTCCCTGAGATTTAAACTTGGTGTTTCAAATTACAAAAAATTCTACACTAACAGAATTCCAAGATAATATGCATGTATGCATATATTTATATATGTTTATATATATATATATATATATATATATTTGAGGAAACTTGCCATTTACGTGACCACAAGGTATCGCAATTACTGACTAATAACCAAATTCAAAAGAGCTTGCTTGAGGTTGTTGTCAATTATTTAAGGGAGACTACAGGTTCCTGCCAAACTCTAAACTTACCTGTAACAGTTAAATATACTATACATGTGATGGGCAAAGCATATGGCTTGGCAGCGGTGTACCTATAAATTCCTTCGTCATGTAAAGATACATTTGTGATGATCAGGTTACATGACACCACGTTATCGCCTGATCGCAATAAGTCGAAAAGCGGTAAGTTCCACAGACCCTCCTCTCCTGGTCTATATCTAATCAAATAAGAGTCATCGATTCCAAGCCTCCAGGTGATCTTTAAAACTGATAGGTCAGAGCAGCAGGGTAATTCGACATTGTCTCCAACAGTAGCGATGACGTGTGTCAGGTTTCCTCTGCCTAGAAGAAGAGAAGTTATGCCAGATATTATAGGAAGATAATCATAGAGGATTTTTTTTTTCTTGTTGAAACTGTTGAAACTCGTCACTCATAATAAGAGTACATTATATATCTACTGTTGTGTGAAAATTATTTGCTTCAGAACGGTCTCATATTCAAGTAATGTGCAGATTAATGCCCCGTCACTGACCAGGCACGCTAACCTGGAAACATTAAACTGCACATTACTTGAATATGAGACCATTCTGAAGCAAATGATTTTCACACAACAATAGATATATAATGTACTCTTTAATGAATCCCACAAGGATTGGAACAATCGTCCTCCAGCATTCCCACTGATTCACACTGATCAGTTACTAGCCATCCCCTTTAAGTTCAATGAACACTGTCTGGGCATTAGCATTGATACTCTATTCTTATTTCTTATTATTGTTGTTCAGGAAGTCAGCGTATCTCAAAATATATGTTATTACAAATGACAAGTAATTTACATAGTAGAGCAGATAGGTGCAAAATTTCGTCGAATTGTGGGTTTCGTGAAACAAGCATGAAATTTGGTCTGCTGGTAGATTATGACTCAGTGGTGATTTCTAGATATAGGGCCATCGCAGATTCGACCTTGGACAAAAATGGCGGCCATTTTCCAAAATGGCCGCCATTGCTACTTTGAAATTCTATGATATTGTGGGTTTAATCAATTCTAGGGGAGGGATTGTTTTCCCTTTGTATTATAAATCACACCGCAGTAATTTTACTGTCCACATAACATTCCAGACTCGACCTGTGACGAAAATGGCAGCCATTTTGCAAGATGGCCGCCATCACTTATTGAAATTCTGCGATATTGTAGTGTCATTACAGCTTTTGTTTTGAAGGGTTTGGGAACCCGTCTGGCACCATTTCATATTTGCTGGCGATATAGGGAAAGAGTCTACCAAAAAACTTAACTGACGCGATTTGGCGGGATGAGGAATTGTTTTGGAGTATTTCGAGGTCAAAAATAAAAGTTGGTATACCGGTACCGACTATTATTCCAGAAGGATCCAGACTAACTCGGTCTTGGGAAAACTTGGCCCTATTGCAGACAATATACACGCTGTTCGTGATCGCCATACTGAAGAGACAATCAAAGACGCTTGATAAACAAAACAATTTCAAAGACAGCGCGTCTCAGGTGATGTGCGTATATACGCTTGAGGACAGCGCGCTGTCCATTTGTTTTGTACTGGGTTAGCGCGCACTTTCCTGTTTTCAACTCGGACCATACTGTGACCAAGCAGAACGCAAAGCGCTACAGGCCGCTCCCATAGTACAACACAGTACAATCTAGAGGGACAACTCGTCCCGCCGTCAAAGCGAGGCCGAGTTGTCCCTGAGTTCGAGTTTAGCCTGACCCCGAATGGATAAGTTCTGAGACTGTGATTCTGGCGAACCCTTTTGGTTATTATTTCGCATTTTCGTTGTTAACCATCGCATATCTTGTTATAACAGCATTATTCCACACATTTCTTAGGCATACGTGCACATTTGGAAGTGGAAATTGACCATTAAAATGCGAATGATGATTTTCACTTAAATATTCAAAAATTTTGATCAGTTGAATTTACTCTTAAATAACATAAACAAAAAAATATATGTTGTCGGACTTACTGAGACATGGACCTCTCACAATTCTATTGCAACGGCATGTTTGCTCTTCCTGGCTATCATAGTCCAATTACAAATTAAGTGGCTGAATACACATGGAATAGGGCAGGGCCCTGTTGCGGAAAACCCTTACCGCTGGACTTACCGCTCCTTTCTAGCGGTAAGTCTTCAAATTAGCGGTAAATTTTATCATCCTTGATGCTGATTGGCTGTGACACCTAATTTTGACGGTAGTTACCATTGAATTTCAATGGTAAGTTTTATGCAACGGGCACCAGGTGGCTATACTTGTATAGCGCACGGGTCCACTTCTCAGTGCTCATGGGGCTTTAAAAATGAAAATATATCATATATATCTTCTCTAATTTTGAATACAAGCTTAAATCAGAACTTACTGTTATGAGTTAAGCTTTAGAGACTCTATACGCTGAATTGGTTATTCCCGGCCACAAAAATATTGTAATTGGAATTATACATAGACCGCCACAGAGTTGTTCTGAAGTCTGTCTTAATGAATTACATGATATTCTCTCGAGCCCTTAATTGAATAACAAAACATTGTTTCTAATGGGGATTTTAACGTAAACCTCCTACAATTAATTTGGAGAAAATATTTGTGTAAATATTTTCTTGAATACTCTTATCTCATTTGCTTTGTTTGTATGATGTCATTTATGTGAACACTTTCTTGAAAACTCTTATCTCATTTTCTTTGTTCCCACTCATTGATAAGCCAACCAGAATCACTGATACCACCTCATTCTATATATACATATTCTTTACAAATCTACAGCCGATTCCAACAGGGATCCTAGTAAGTGACATTTCAGATCACTTTCCTATATTTTCTAGTTTTATCTCTAAAGATTGAACGGTATGAATTTTGCAAAGAATATATACAAAGTTACAGCCCTGAGAATGAACAGAAATTTTAGGACGACTTACTGCTGAAGAATGGACCTCTGTTTTGAGTGAAACTGATGTGAACAAATCTTTTGATAATTTAAGGCAGATAATAACTTCGTTATTGAATGAAAATTTCCCTGTGCTGGAAAAGAATCCCGTTAGTCTATATAAGAAAACTCCTCGCATGCCTTGAATTGCATGTTCTTTAGTGAATTTAAAGGACAAGTTCACCTTCATAGACATGTGGGTTGAGTGAATGCAGCAATATTAGTAGAACACATCAGTGAGAGTTTGAGCAAAATCGGACAATCCGTTAAAAAGTTATGAATTTTTGAAGTTTCTGCTCAGTCACGGCTGGATGAAAAGACTACTAAAGCTTGTGATGTCACATGAGTACAACGACATAAAGAAAGAATAAAGAAAATTCAACATATTTCCATTTTTCTCTCATAACAAAAGAACACTCGACCTCTCTCTTTCAGAAGGCAGGGGGAATAATATTACCCTTAATATGCGTCAGTAGCAAGTCGAAGAAATGTGCACTTTATTCAAAAAGTAAAGTTTTGTGAAATTCTCTTTTTATTTTCCTTATATAGTTGTACGCATGTGACATCATACACTGTAGTAGTCTTCTCTTCCAGCAGTGACTGCGCAGATACTTAAAATATTCGTAACTTTTGAACGGATTGTCCAATTTCTCTCAAACTTTCACTGATGTGTTCTACTAATATTGCTGCATTCTCTCAATCCTTATGTATATGAAGGTGGACTTGTCCTTTAATAAATACGAAAAATAGTTTTTTTTTTTTTTTTTATAAGCACATGTATACGTATAAAAACACCAGAATCAAAGCAAAAGTATACTTGATCTGATATAGGAATATTCTTACTACCACTTTGCGTAGTGCTTTGTAACCGGCATGGATCCATGCAAACAGGCAGTGGCGTATCTGGGGGGGGGGGGGGGGGCAAGGGGGACACGTACCCCGGGCGCCACTACTTGAGGGCGCCGAAAACGAAAAAAACGAAGAAAAAAAAAAGAAAAGAAGAAGGAAAAACAAGAAGGAGAAGAAGAAGAAATAAAAAAAACCTTTGCCTGACCGTGGGGTGGGGGCAGGGAGAATGGGGGAGGGAGAAAACCAAATCAACCACAAAAACAAAAAATGACAATGTGTTCACACAAGAATTCTATGTTTTGTAAGCTGAAATTTCGGCTCGCTCGCTGCACTCGCTCGCCAAAATTTATATACACATGTATATAAAAAAGAAGATAAGATCAAAACATTATGATGACGCGAACAAAATGACAATGTATATAGCATTGTGTTCACACATGCCATCGTCAGAAGGCAAAATGTTACACGGAGCACCGGCTGCAAGTTTATTTCCTTCATTCTGAAGCGATCGCCCATTGGATCAAACGAGAGCGCCAAAGGTGTCGAACATAATATAAGGGGGGGGGGGGCGAAAAAAAATCAAACAAGATAAGACCAAAACATAATGATGACGCGGCATTATACAAATTTCGGCTCACTAGCGCATATCTTTTTTTCTTTTTTTTTTTTGGTTCAAGTCCTCAGTTTGTTGGTATAAATCGTTATCTACAAGGTCGTCACTTTATCTTGATTGGAATCTTAAGATTTAATAAGTAAAATATGACAAGAATTCCATGATTTGTAAGTTGAAATACAAAAAGAAATGTTTTGCTCGCTCGCTGCGCTCACTGCCAAACTTTATATTAAAAAAATTAACAAAACTTTATGGCGCGGAAATATGCAAATTTCGGCTCAATCGTGCTTACTAATTTGGAGTATTTTTTCCAATTCCTCAGTTTGTTGGTATAAATCGTTATCTTAATAAGGCCGTCTCATTATGTTGATTAGAAATGTAAGAGTTAATAAGCCAAAAAATGATAAGAATTCCCGATTTTGTAAGCTGAAATACACAAATTTTCGGCTCGCTCGCAGCGCTCTCTCGCTAGAATTTATCCAAAAAAAGAAGAAAAAGAGGAGATTAAAACATGATGATGATGCCAAAAAATATATTTAAAAATTCGGCTTGCTCGCTACGCTCACTCGCCAAAATTTATCTGAAATCATTACATTTAAACTACCCTCAAAAGACTCCTTTTAAGTGCTTGAGAAAGCATATCATGTGAACGTTTCTGAAGTCCCTACCGGGATGGGGTTGGGGATGAACTCTAACTTTTTCAGAAATTATAGTGGCGCGATTTTCGCCCTTGCCCCAGACGCAGTTTTCCGTAGATACGCCAGTGCAAACAGGTTATTTTTAAATTTCTTGAAAACCAACTACTGTATGTGCTATTTAACCGTCCATTATCATCCTTGCCAGGCCATTATTATACTCTTTGATAATGTGCAAATAGACAAAGTCACGAATACAAAAATGTTAGGCCTACATATAGATGACAAATTGAATTTGAGAATTCATATATTATATGCTACTTTGGTAAATTTCTTTCCAGAAATGTTGGCGTTATCAATGATATAAAATCTATCTTTCCAAAGAATATAGTGCTTATACTACTGTATACTCAACCCTTGTACTACACTATCTCAATTATGGTGTTCTTGCCAGGAGAAACTCAGTAAAACTTTACTTGGATGAATTATTATTATTCCAAAAACGCGCAGTGAGAATTATTTTTCTGGTGCAACATTACCTTCTAACACTATTGAGCTTTTCTATGAAAATAAATTTCTAAAAATACATGATATACATTCTATGAATCTTAGGTCCTTTATGTACAGAACGAAGGATTCTGAATTTCCACAGGTTATTTCGTCACTTTTTGTTATAAATGAAAAAGTGCACAATAACTACACTCGGCAGTCTTCTCCTTACAACTGCCATCCATTAGAACCAACTTTAAACACAATACATTTGCTTTGGGAAAAGGTTGAATTTTAGGGGTTATCAGGATAGTAGGACTACTGATGTGTGGTTTATAACATAATGGAAAAAGATTTCCACCCCAAAAATTGATCTAACCTACAATATCAACAACTTTCATGTACAGGCGATAGCGGCCATTTTGGAAAATGGCCACCATTTTTGTCACAGGTCGAATTTGAGATCATGTTGTGTGGACAGTAAAACTACTGAAGGGTGATTCTTAATGCATGAAAAAAAGATTTTCATCCCTAGAATTGATCCCACTTACACTGAAATGTCAACAATTTCTAACGAGAAATGGCGACCATCTTGATATATGGCCGCCATTTTGAAACAAGTCAAATTTGAGATGTTACCTAAACAGTAGAACTACTGATGTGTGGTTTATAACATAATGGAAAAAATTCCATCCCAAGAATTGATCAAACCTACAATATCACTGACTTTCATATAAGAGATGGCGGCCATTTTGGAAAATGGCTGCCATTTTTGTCACAGGTCGAATCTGAAATATTGTGTGGGCAGTAGAACTACTAGAGGGTGATTTTCAATGCATGAGAAAAGATTTTCACCCCTAGAATTGATCTCACCTACAATGTCAACGATTTCGAATGAGCAATGGCGGCCATCTTGAAAAAATGGCCGCCATTTTGAAAAAGGTTGAATTTCAGGGGTTATCAGGATAGTAGGACTACTGATGTGTGGTTTATAACATAATGGAAAAAGATTTCCACCCAAAGAATTAATCTAACTTACAATATCAACGACTTTCATATAAGCCATGGCGGCCATTTTGAAAATGGCCGACATTTTTCGTCACAGGTCGAATCTGAGATGTTTTGTGGAACGTAAAACTACCGAAGGGTGATTCTTAATGCATGAAAAAAGATTTTTACCCTTAGAATTGATCTCACTTACACTGAAATGTCAACAATTTCTAACGAGAAATGGCGGCCATTTTGAAAAATGGCCGCCATTTTCAAACAGGTCGAATTTGAGATGTTATCTGAACAGTAGAACTACTGATGTGTGGTTTATAACATAATGGAAAAAGATTTTCATCCCAAGAATTGATCTAACCTCCAATATCAATGACTTTAATATATACGATGGCGGCCATTTTGAAAAATGACCGCCATTTTTGTCACAGGCCGAATCTGCGATGGCCCTATATCTAAAAATCACCACTGGGGCATAGTCTACACGCATGCCAAATTTCATGCTTGTTTCACTAAACCCACAATTCTTTCACCTATCTGCCGTACTAACATTTGATACATTAGCTGTAAAAAAAAAAACCAAAAACCTTGAATAATATATTGATCTAGCGATCCACGTCCCACAAGCTTTGCTTTTTAGTGGATCGCTATTTTCCATAATTGAAGTTATTTTCCGAACGCTCACGAAGTGTACATGCATTGTTCCTCGTAATTATTATACATTATGTTGTTGTATATAATTTATTTCCTATACTACATGAATATTTTGTAAACGTTTGGACAATATCATTTTCATGACATGTATACTTTGTATTATGTCTTGATTTTGTTGATTGGAAATGAACTATATAATTGAATTGAATTAAGTATATTCCGGTCTTGTATTAGAAAAAACAGCAAACATGAATCTGATATACTTCGTAGTATGTAATGAATGATCACATTCTTCACCAGCATATTCCAGCAATGAAACAGTCTTTTGTTCTTTTGTGTCAAGTGAATAAAGCATGACGTGAAACGATTAAAAAAAAAGATACGAAATTTTACTCTCTGTGACTCAAACAGGCTGAAACGACAATGAAGAGGGTCAACTAGCTTTTTTCGCCTTTGCACTGACATCATTATCCCTTAACAAATGGTGATCAAAAGGATGATCTCCCAAATTGCACCAATCAATTTAAAATAATGTCTAGACAGGTATAACGTATGCAAATACTGTTCTAAATGCATTGCATGTTTATTATAATTTCTATTTTTTCCATTTTGGGGAGCAAATACAGAGCTTTTATTGTTTCCTTACATAACTTCTTGACTATACAAGCTTTGCTTTCCTTTTCAAGTGCCCTTATTCAATCCTTTTTATTTAGTGCATTTTCAATTCGCACTGACTTCGGTAAGATCTTCTCCTTTGTGTGTCACGTGAAATTAATGTGCATGCACGTGTATGTGTGCATACGTACTCTTTCAGTTACTTGCATAATGTCTTGATACATCACTTGAAGTAGCTTTAATCCGATGTCAATATACCTTTTGAACGGGTCCAGGAACAGTACCCCCTGGAAAACCACCCCCGGATAACTACCACCCGGATTATTACCCCCCCAGGAAAATTCCCCCCTAGGGCAACTACCCCCCAGACAACTACCCTCCAAGGGCAATTACCCTCCAGGGTACTTACCCCCTAGGACAACTACCCCCCGGACAACTACCCTCCTAGGGCAATCACCCCCCCCCCCCGGGCAATTCCCCCTTAGGAAAACTACCCCCTGGATAACTACCCCTCGGATAACTACCCCTGGATAACTACCCCCTCGGATAACTACCCCCTGGATAACTACCCCCCGGAGAACTACCCCCTGGGTAACTACCCCCGGAGAACTACCCCCTGGATAACTACCCCCCGGATAACTACCCCCCGGATAACTACCCCCCGGATAATTACCCCCGGATAATTACTCCCCGGATAATTACCCCCCGGATAATTACCCCCCGGATAACTACCCCCCAGATAATTACCACCAGGATAATTATCCCCAGGTTAACTACCTCCTCCTCCGATAACTAGACCCCAGATAACTTCCACCCGATAACTACCCCCTCCGATAACTTCCCATGGATGATTACCCCGGATAAGTAGGCCTACAACTCCCCCTCCCCTATATAACTATCAAAAGGAAAATTACCCCCAGGACAGTGCACCACGTCAATTACCCCCCCCCCCCCCCCCCGGATAACTACCTCCCGGGTCATTGCCCCCCCCCCCCCAACTCTTACTTTTAATAAAAAGAATATCATTACCACAGGAAACGAAGTACTTTGTATCATTTGCCAGGAATCACGGAGATGCCATACTGATACTTCATCTTATGAAAACAACATCTTAAGGATTTACGATTTGTATCGTTTGCATTTAGGAAAATTTATGTACAAGCTTAATTTCTCCCTTCTGTATTTTGACTCTATGTTCATCAAAAACGAAACTGTCCCTGCATATCCTTCCCGGTAATCCAGTAAATGTCAATGCCTTTGACCAAAACTATTTTCGTTCAATCTGTATTTTTTCTTACTGTTCTGAAATTTCGGATTTCTCTTGATAGTAGTATAAAAAAGTTTTAAGTTTGAATGCCTTTACCATTGAACTAAAGACATTTTGAAGAAATGTTACACTTCACTTTTTGCAATATTTTTTTTTAAACCACAATCGTTTATCGTTTACCACAACTCCATGTAACACTTCTTTATTTTGGGGAGCTTATATCTCATGCCTCTCGTGCCCTGGTTTTGACCCATCATCTTCCTCTTCCCTCTCGCTTTCCTCTGTCCATGTACCGTGAAGGTAGTCTATTCCTGTCATTCATTCAATTTCAATTCAATTCAATTCGGTTTTATTTCAAATCAAAAGAAGCATAACAGTTAGTCCGCAGACTAATAGTGTCATGCGTACAGAATAAAAATACATGCATGATTACAGAACATTCACAATCCAAGAAAAAATCAAAAAGTTAAAAAACCTATTAAATTATTCAGTCATACCAATATCATACAAAGCGTATTCCTTACAGTCCTATAATTACACATTACATTTACACAAAATTACACATGTGGTGATATTGCTGTAAACATAGATGCAGACATTCAAAAACAGACAATATACATGTACTATGGCTAGAGCAGAATAAATTTCCAAATGCAACATAACGAATAAAAAAACAACAAAATTAAATCAGCGGATGTATAGTGCCATACTGTATATGAAAAAAAAAACGAAAATACAACAGTTCATATCTTTGAAAAATAAAACAAACAGAGATTGCACTGATATCAAATCACCTTTCAGCACTATATATCATTAGTATCATATTACTATTGCACTGCACTTCAGAAAAAATATATATTTCACATGGTGGGAGTATGAAAATACCATGTAGGTAAACTGTACACATACACTTACAACAGGGAATACATGTGTGTATATCATAACAAATTTAAAAACCATGAGTCCAGAAAAAAAAAAATCAATGAAACATACCCCTGTTACTAAAATATTATCTTCATCAACATAACCATACACAGATATACGCTCATAACTATATATAATAAACAGATGTATCATGTACATACATATAAACAGCGTAAAGATAGAAACGCCAGTTTCAATCTATTTGTTCATTATATCGTTATTACTAACAGATATAATTTCGACAATATATGATATTAAAATCAAATTTCATTCAAATATAAAAATTGCAATTCAAATTTCCAAAAATTGATTCTACATAACTATTGATTTCTTGGTTTATCAAATTACAAAATGCATTGGGCACAATGAGGCTATATCTGTTCAACTTACCAATGAGTAATGTTATTGCAAAATGTTCAAAAGTTTCACAATTACCGGAGTACTTGATTACCCAACTCTATAAAAAATATAAATCATGAGATTCCAAATGCAAATACATGATGAAATAACAAATTTCTCAAAAATTTCATAATTGTTTAAATACTTGATTGCACACATCTTATTCTTAATACAAAATGCATTGGGCACAATGAGGCTTTGTCTGTTCAACTTACCGATGAGTAATGTTATTGCAAAATGTTCAAAAGTTTCACAATTACCGGAGTACTTGATTACCCAACTCTATAAAAAATATAAATCATGAGATTCCAAATACAAATACATGATGAGATAACAAATTTCTCAAAAATTTCATAATTGTTGAATTACTTGATTGCACACATCTTATTCTTAATACAAATACATCAATTCACGTATGAAAGAAGCAAAATAAAATTTGTTATTGCTCTAATTATAGTTGAGTGATGTATATACAATTACAGAGAATTCAAGAGGTTCACAATTGCTGGGATGCTTGATTGTGCGTACCTTTTCGTTCTGATTTTTGGCAGTGTTAATTTGTGACCATTTCGGAGTCCTGTTCGAGATACAGATTGTCTACTTGAGGGAAGCAGACCTCTATGTCTGTCAGAGAGCAACAGAGATTTACTCACCTTTCCTCTTTCTCTCATTACAAGGGATTTATCTCGTGTGTGTTCATGTGCAGTGCACTCCCGTTATGACGAAATGCTCAGGACCGGCAGTTTTGTTTTGTTTTTTTCGTTTTAACGAAATTTCGTTATAACCGAACAAATATGATATGCAATGTATAACGAAAAGAAGGAAACCGCGCATTAAAAAAAAAAAATGTTTGTTGAATCATCATCATACGCTGGAGAGCTATGTGAAATGGGAGAGTACCTTTTAATTTCGTTTAAATATTACATTTTAAAAAGAGCATAAAGTTGTTTGTGGTGTCACACATGTGTAGAAAATGACGGTGTATAGGATTTGGTTACAATTCGCTATTCTAAAGGTTCTTTTCTTACTTAAGTACGTTACTCCGAAGGCTCCTTATTCCGAAGTCTCGCCATTCCCGGGATTCCAATGGTTTATCTGAAGGTTCGCATTTCCGAAAAATCATTATTCCGAAAGTTCATAATTTAGATTGAAATAATATATTGTTCATTTTCCGAAAGTTCGTTGATCTGAAAATGAAATGAGGTTCGTCATTCTGAAGGTTAATTATAAATCCAAAAAAAAAAAAAAAAAATTAGAAAGGTTCCCTATTCAAAAAGTCCGTTGTTCCGAAGGCTTTTTCATCCGAAAATGAAATAAGGTTCGTTATTCCGAATAAAGTTTGTTAATGAAAAATAAAAATGAGAAAGGTTAGTTATTTCGAAGATTTCTTTATCTTTAGACGATTATAAGGATTGCAATTCTTAAGTTTTGTTAGTCTACTCACCTTTTTCCACCATGGATTAACGATTCTTTTTGTAATGTTCCGATTAACGAACGTTTTGAATTCCTATCATTTTCGGACTAACGAACCGTATGAGAATAAGAATAAGAACCATATTTGATTATCGGATTAACGAACCTTTGGAATAACGCCAAAATGTGCTTAATATTTCATTTCCGAACTATTGCGGACATTTAGTTGTATCAGAATCTGTGTGTTTTGTATTAAAGGACTTCGGAACAATGAAGCAAACCTTATCTGGATTCAGATTATTGTATTACAATAACGCAAGTTCCCCTCGGAAACTGTGCGTGATCAATATGGAGTGAACATACAATGATGTGAAGCGTTCGCTCATGCATGCAGAGACGCTATAAAAATGCTTCTTCTGCTACGCATTTTCGAATGCGATCCGCATTTCGTTGTAACGGAGCACATTTCTTTTGTTTTTCTTTGTCAGTGGCGCTCAGAAAAGACTTCGTGATAACGAAAATTTCGTTATAACCGTCTTCGTTAGAGGCGAATTTTGTACCATAGACTTTAATGGCGATAATTTTGGGACCAGATGTTTTGCGAAAAATTTTAACGAAATTTCGTTATAACCGTGTCCGTTGTAACGGGAGTACACTGTATCTTTATTTGTGTACTTCGTCTCTGTCTTAATTTGCTTTCTTTACATTCTTTCATCAATTTTGTAACTGTTTACCGTTAACGCTCATTTCAGAATTGCCCTACTGCATCATTGGGCATTAACAACTAGTATATCAAGGATGCGGGAAGAGGTTGTCACATCCTTGTATGATCACCGCAGAGCATTACCTCCCTTGACAATTACTCCTTATTAGAATTAGGCTCCAAACAATCACCCCTCTTGCAATAACTCCCCCCCCCCCCCCCCCCGAAAATTACGTCTCTCATTGTCATTTTCGAACAACGTTTGCTATTTGAATTGAAAAAAAAAAACAACAACAACATTTTTTTCATATCGTCTGGTGTTGGTCGAGACCTAACTTCAGATTTTTAACATCTTTTGAGTGAGATAATTAGAAACCCCTTAGGAAATATTAAAGAGCATGTTAGTCTAAGAAGAAGTTTTTGTGAACAAAAAAATACATGTAGTCTTAAAATGACCGGGATAAAACAGAGCAGCCCTAATGTAAAAAGGATTCTGTCAACTACAACTCTCTAGATCTATTCAAAAAGAGGGTGCAGGACAAAAGACTTCGTTAAGAACTAGAGGTGTTTTGTAAAAAAAAAAAAAAAAAAAGAAAAGAAAAAGAAATACCGTTAAACTCGTGATATTTTACTCTTTCTAATCAGACTAGCTTATATTTGAACTGGATTTCTCCTTAAAGTGTCGAGAACATTTAATTTGGAAACTAGCATAATTCTACTTGTATGTGAAATAAGCTGTAATTTTACTCAAATGACAGATTAGGGCACCGTTTGATAAAAGTTGCCAGTTATGACATCTTGTTAGTCTCTAATAATTTCAATAAAACCATAGGTTCTGCTTGATTAATAAGCTCGAGTCACTGACTTGTTACCATGGACCTGCTTTGATCGACCTACAACGATTGGTAATTGTGTGGAACTGACAGCTTGTCAGGACTGATAACTTTAATAAAACCGTGCCTGGATCCTATCAGAAACTATGGCTTTATATCGAAGGGTCCCTCGCTAATGTTAAGGGTATATGAATTACAGTGTAATCAACTCATCTTTTCTTATGTTTATCGTCTAATGTGTTATAATGGTAGAAAATGACAAGGCAAAAGAGTAAATGATGACAGTGTAAGAGAACGGTGCATTAATGTAGGGCCTACATGAGCTTAGTCTTCTGATATGGTGTATGAACTTATGGAAAAATTACAACGGGTGTATGGTAACTTTCGGGGGGGGGGAGGGTTGTCCAGTGGGTAAGTATCAGGAGGGGGCGGGGGGGGGGTTGGGGTATGGTTATGGGGGGGGGGGGGGTATCTCGAGGTGGTAATCCGGGTGGTAGTTATCCTGGGGGTAGTTATCCGGGGGTAGTTATCCGGGGGATAGTTACCCAGGGGGTAGTTCTCCGGGGGGTAGTTATCCAGGGGGTAGTTATCCCGGGGGGGGGGGGGGGGGGTAGTTATCCGGGGGGTAGTCATCCAGGGGGTAGTTACCCAGGGGGTAGTTATCCAGGGGGTAGATGTGCTAGGGGTAATTGCCCTTGGGGGTAGTTGCCCTAGGAGGGTAGATGACCGGGTGGTAGTTGTCCTAGGGGGCAATGGCCCTGGAGGGTGATTGCCCTAGGAGGGTAGTTGTCCGGGGGGTAGTTGTCCTAGGGGGGAATAGACCTGGGGGTAATTATCCGGGTGGTAGTTATCCGGAGGGTAGTTGCCCAGGGGGTAAGTGCCCGGATACGCTTTTGAACTGCTTCTACAAATTATTATTGTGACTTATTTCGTGTTATTAAAAAAAAAAAAAAAACACCGATGTGTTGGCTCAGTGAGTAGAGCGGCTGCCTTCACAATCGGGAGGTCGTGGGTTCAAACCCCGGCCTCGTCATACCAAAAGACGTTAAAAGATGGGAGTTGCTGCTGCCTTGTTTGCCGTTCAACAGTTTAAAAGGTTAGAGCAACGTCGATCTGGCGCTGCTCAGTGGCTGCCGGGCCCTCGATCAATTGGGCAAAATGAATTTCCATTCTTGGACAATACCATTTGGAGTTTATATCCAAAACAATTATTATTATTATTATTATTTCGAAATGGAAAATAAATGAAAACTGAAGTGACATTTCTTAGAATTGTCTTTGCGACCATTAAACAGTCTCTTATGAAGTATGACATTCGAAGTTTTGATTATTCTAAAGTGAATGAATATTTTACAAAATGAATTATACTCGCAGCATGTTTAAAAGTTTGGACTACTTCAGTATGTATAGAAGTGTTAGTATAAAAGAATATCAAATTCAAAGATTCAAATTCAAATTTACTTTCCATTTCCATCAAATAAACAGACAAATTATATACAATGAATAAGCAGAAAATATGTGTTATAATCGCAAAAACGTGATTCAACAAGTGAAAGTACATGTGAAAATTAATAACAAATGCAGAAAACACAATTGTGTTAAAGAATGTAAAAGCACCTTGTATACTTTGCTTCATTTCGTTTTATCATTGTGATATAAAGAGAAATTGCGGAATTTATCTCTGGAGAGAGCTGGGCAGGAGGAAAGAGTCATAGAATAAAAAAAAATAAATGCGGAAAACTTCTGAATTTTCGACTCGATGAGATTTAAACTCGGTGTTTCAAACTAATGAATTTCTGGACTCCTCTTTTATATGTATTGAAGTTCCAGTATATCAGAATATCAAATTCAAAGATTCAAATTCAAATTTACTTTCCGTTTCCATCAAATAAACAGACAAATTATATACAATGAATAAGCAGAAAATATGTGTTATAATCGCAAAAACGTGATTCAACAAGTGAAAGTACATGTGAAAATTAATAACAAATGCAGAAAACACAATTGTGTTAAAGAATGTAAAAGCACCTTGTATACTTTGCTTCATTTCGTTTTATCATTGTGATATAAAGAGAAATTGCGGAATTTATCTCTGGAGAGAGCTGGGCAGGAGGAAAGAGTCATAGAATTAAAAAAAATAAATGCGGAAAACTTCTGAATTTTCGACTCGATGAGATTTAAACTCGGTGTTTCAAACTAATGAATTTCTGGACTCCTCTTTTATATGTATTGAAGTTCCAGTATATCAGAATATCAAATTCAAAGATTCAAATTCAAATTTACTTTCCATTTCCGTCAAATAAACAGACAAATTATATACAATGAAGAAGCAGAAAATATGTGTTATAATCGCAAAAACGTGATTCAACAAGTGAAAGTACATGTGAAAATTAATAACAAATGCAGAAAACACAATTGTGTTAAAGAATGTAAAAGCACCTTGTATACTTTGCTTCATTTCGTTTTATCATTGTGATATAAAGAGAAATTGCGGAATTTATCTCTGGAGAGAGCTGGGCAGGAGGAAAGAGTCATAGAATAAAAAAAAATAAATGCGGAAAACTTCTGAATTTTCGACTCGATGAGATTTAAACTCGGTGTTTCAAACTAATGAATTTCTGGACTCCTCATATATATATATGTATTGAAGTTCCAGTATATCAGAATATCAAATTCAAAGATTCAAATTCAAATTTATTTTTCATTTCCATCAAATAAACAGACAATTTATATAGAATAAATAAGCAGATGATCATAATCGCAAAAACGTGATTTAACAAAGTACATGCGAAAATTAATAACAGATGCAGAAAACAAAATTGTGTGTGTGTGTGTGTGTTTTTTTTTTGGGATAAAAGTATATCAAATGATAAAACTTGATTAAGGATGGGGATGGAAATAGAGGGTCTCACTATTAAAAGAACCAAAACTTGTACGATATGGGACCCTCAGCACAAGACAGTGAATAATACATTCAACTACAAACTGATATAAAACACAATAAATCAGATTAGTTTAAAGGACAAGTTCACCTTTATAAACATAAGGATTGAGAGAATGTAGCAATATTAGTAGAACGCATCATTGAAAGTTTGAGGAAAATCAGACAATCCGTTCAAAAGTTATGAATTTTTAAAATTTTTGTGCAGCAACCGCTGGATGAGAAGACTACTGCAGTGTATGAATAACTTGCGTACAACAATATAAGGAAAATATAAAGAGAATTTCACAAAATTCCATCTTTTGAAAAAAGTACACATTCCCCTGACTCGTTACCGACAAATGTTATGGGCAATATTATTCCCCCTGCCTTTAGAAAGAGGCAAGTCAAGACCTCTTTTATTATGCGAAAAAAGTGAAAATATGTTGAATTTTCTTTTACATTTTCTTTATACTGTTGTACGCATATGACTCACAAGCTGTAGTAGTCTCCTCATCCAGCGGTTCCAACACAAAACTTTTAAAAATTCATAACTTTTGCATCGATTGTCCAATTTCCCTCAAACTTTCACTGATGTATGTGTTCTACTAATATTGTTGCATTCTCTCAATCCTTATGTTTATGAAGGTGAACTTGTCCTTTAATACTCCGAAGATTCGTTGTTTTTCAGTAAACGATAAATAAATGAATCAGAACCCAAAAAATAAAAATCAATTCTCTTTAGCTACAAAATACAGCGTTGTAATTAAAATGAAATGCAGGATATCTCCAAAACGGATGAAATAAATGCATTTTCCTTTGAAATATTACTTAACTACGCAATACATAACTGTAACAATTTAAAAGGTATTATTTTTCAATGCAGTATACATAGTCATCAGCATCTGCAATATCCATCTTCCTTAGCAAGCACAAAGGAAATAACAGCAGTATCAAGAGGAGGTCATCGTGTGTATAGTTAAAGGTAGACATCCCCCGCATGTTTTGTCACTAGAGAAGTGAATTATGATCCACGTTACTTGCAACACGCTTATTTGAAAGAAAACAGTAAAGGCAATTAGATAAGTCTTTAAATGGATATATCCCACCAGCGATGAGAGACATATATACAGAATTACAGAAATTCGTGTAACAGAAGTTATCTCACCCAAATGCAACGTAAGGAGAATGAAGACGAAGACCTTGAAAAACATATTTGTTTTTAATCTGCCTGATATCATGTAAAATCGAAGTATTCAAGCGATCTTCGTCGTAATCTTCACGTGATAAACCTGCAATTTCAGATTTAAAAAATAAATAAGAAGGGTTTCAATGTTCTACTGTATATGAAAATAATTACATGAGAATGAGAATCTAAACAAACAAATCTTTACAGAAATCATTAGGCCTACAAACTTCACTCAGCGAATGAGTCCTTTCTGTAGAAGCGTGGTTGTACATGTATACATGCATACACGCACTCGCATGTAGGCCAATACACGCACAAGTGAAAATACCAACATCGAGTTTCCTCTCTTCTGTAACTCACCAACACATGAATCAAAACCCGTACCCGCAGCGGCTAAATTTGGACGGATTTCAAGTTATCTAAATCACACTGAATCTGCTGAACATCACTGAGTTGAGCTTGAAACAGCTCTGCCTCACAACAACCGGCTTCCAATGAGTTTGTAATCCATAATTTGAAAACTGCTCTGGAACATGCGAATAGCCACATGTCGTGACTGACCATACTAGCACTACAAGTACCACGGGAAACCGGACTGAGTATCTAGCTAATAAATCATCAATGTATTTTAGGCGTCATAATAACGAAGGAAAACAGTACGGCTGTATACTTCCCTACAACCTATGGATGCAAGTAGGAAATGTAGGTCTAATGCTGGAAATGGAATCCGAAATTAATCGAATCACCGATCATATAAACAGGTTTTCAAGTTTTATATCCTTACAAACTAAATATCATACTTTTAGTAATAAGATCTCTGTGATATCAAACGCATCATAGCACAGGAAAAGACGTCACCACAGATTTGAAGTTGTCTACAACCGCATAAGATACAGGTGGTACATTTATTGTATGCTTATTTTGCCAAGGACATGAGAATAAACTACAGTATAAAAAGGCGATTAAGCCCTCCATCATTATTCATTCAGCTAACCAAGAGCAGCAGTCTACATTCAACGAAGTGAACAGTGACGGCATTTTATTTACACAATGTTCTCGAAAAGTTATATCTATAATCATTCTTACCTGAAAAGACGACGTGTTTTCCAGTCGCATATTAAAGCCGAGTGGTCTCTAATGACAGCTGCCGAGTGATAGTTTAAAACTTGTACACCATATCCTTCTGTTGCAATGACAGTAAAATTGTCAGTGACAAAATAATACAAAGATAACGATTTGGATGAATGTGAAAGCTGAACTAGCCAAGTAGCTGAGTAGAAGAAAATATAGGACGACAAATTTGAATGAGAGTTTTCTTCTTTTCTTTAAAATAGAAAGTTCCTGAATGCTATGATCTATTGCATTGGTATGCTAGTCAGACTCTGTTCTTAACGAAGTGTCATTGAATTTGCATCCTGAAACTTTTCAAATTGTAAAACTATTTGATCAGCATCGTTGACTACCACTTGAAGTGACAAGAGCTCTTTCCACAGAGCTGGTACTGATGAGGGACAAAGGGTATCAAAAGTAGCCCATAAACAACAGAAACTGTTTTTCTTTGCATACACCGAAACACACATAGATTAATACACATCATATGCATGGCACCCAGATTAACTTTACAAGATATTAAAAAGTCCATGGAATACGCATAAAGCCTTACAGGAAATCAGAGCGGTTTATGCGTTATAAGATTTTTTTATTGTTGCAATCACAGAGAGCCGTAAATTCACATCGCTGTATTTGTACATTTTGCGTCTAAAGAAAAAAAAAATATCCTGGCGACGCATTTCCTTTTAATTACTCATCACCTTTACATACAATGCACCACTGATGTGTTTTCTCATGTTAATAAAAGTTAAGATATTATTGATTACCAAACAAGTACCGTCGATTGTCTATGCTCTCCGTGTGAGAAAAGAAAAAAAAATAAATTCACTTCATGTTTACCTGCATACTGCTACCTTCATTCTTCGTTCCAGTGATAACAGAATAAACACGCACGCACACACACACGCACACACACACACACACACACACATAAAACCCCTTAATATCATGAAAAATTCGGAAAAGTATAATGGAAAGCACATTCAGAGTTTAATGGCAAAACGGGTTAAGCGTTTTAAAAAACAGTTTAAAGAAATCTGTCATCATAGTACTAATAGGGCCTACTAGTAATTAAAACCTTTTCAGTGATGCCTGTCTTGCTACACAGCATGAAATATTCATGAAATCATGACTTAGATTATTTCATATTTTCTTACCATGTTCTGTTTTGAAGCAGTTTAAATCCCCAAAGCACGAATTAACAAAAATGGAGTTAACTCGTTTTGCCATCAAACACTTGAGACGTTCATGAATAGGAGGGACAAGTACAAAGTCTTGCACATTGATCGATAGTGACGGCATAAAGGATAAAAATTGCAGTATATGGCACTATAAGCCACAGGAATAGTATGCCTGATAAACAAAGAGAAAACAAAACAAAAATTGTGCACTTTTTTTTTCAACTGGCGTCTGTCTTGCAAAGATAAGATGTAGTCTTGCGACAAATTAAGTGATGAGGAAGTATATACAGTAATAGACTATAAGTTAATGTATTAACAGTTACAACGTATGCAGTTATGTCTGTGTCGGAGTGCAAATCCTGTCACGGGATTCTATCTTGAAATAATGTTGAAGTTTTGCTTTCATATTGGTCCAAGACCACGCATATACCACTCACTCAACACTGAGAAGAGACTCAGTAACCATGGTAACAAGAAGCTTGATATGGGACTTTGTCTTTGTCATACTAATAATTATGTTGCCTATGCACAGCCTTAGATATTCAACCGTGAAAGTGCGAGCCGGATTTTTTTTTTCTCTTTCGATCCTTAAAAAAGAAAGAAGCAAACGTTCCCACACCATTGCCCTTTTGCATATACAATGCTACAATTATAGGCCTACACAATAAAGACGCAGGCGCAGAAATTGGAGTGACAAATCGATTCAACTTTCCGCATAGCCTTGGATATCATTTCTTACTTTTTAATTTACAATGTTTTATTCGTTTGACAATGTTTCGAGTGAGTGTGCACCAGATCATTGAATTTCAGTCCTATATAAATCTGGCAAAAGCTACCTTATGTGGGATGGGGGGGGGGGTACTCCAGACCCGTCGATCGTGTCTATATCCATGCTTCGGGGATCAATGTTTCGGACTTTCCTGTTCTAGTCCTGCGTGTTTTAGCAAGTATAGTTATTAGTAAATAATGCTAATGTGTCCAACAACAACAACAACATTTAAATAAACCATGGGATGAAGTAATTCAACGAAATGAAGTAAATAAAAATGTCTGTGACTAAAAAAGCTGAAACAACCATGAACTCGATCGTTGCTCTGACAACATTACCGCTCAACACAATGGTGATCAAAAGGATAATCTCGCAAATTGCCCAAATCAATTTGAAACTATCACACTTATAGGCCTGTAACATACGTAATGCAAATATTTTTCCATTTCATGCTATTATTGTTATTTTTTTGCAAATACAAAGATTTTCTTCTTTCTTCAGGAAACTTCTCGACTATACAAGCTTTTTGCTTTTCTTTCAAGTTACCTTAATATTCCTTATAATTTAGTACAATTCTAATTCGCACTTACTAGTACTTCGAGAAGATCTTTATTACACTGTTTGTGTGTTATGTGAAAAAAAAACATTGCATATTATGTTCGTATGTGTGGATATGCGTACTTTTTTATTTATGATTTATTGGTATCTATTTTATGGGAATGTATTTGTAATAGCTTTAGTATCCGATCTCGATGTGCCTTTTTCAACTGCTTCAGTATGTTAACTTTGTAATCATTTTGTGGTATTTTGGTATGGTGAATAGATGGAAAGAAAATAAATTGGCATCTCGTAAGATTGTCTTTGCGGCCATTCTATTCTTTTACGAGTTATCACATTCGTAGTACCTGCATGGCAATATGTAAATTCCTTCAGTGCATAAACCTATTGGACCTATACATGATTATTCTAAATTGAATTCAAAAGGATTTTTGATACTCAAAACATATTAAATAGTCCCGAATAATAAAGCTTGTATTGAAGTTGGTGTAGACCCGAATACTTCTATGGTTTGTTGTCCGAAAGAAAAATCCGAATCCGAAAAATATATATAGATAAACCTTATACTTTAGCTTCAAAATACGGCGTTGTAATTAAGAGAAAATATAATATCTTGAAAAGGGATGAAATAAATACATATGTCAGAGCACAACGATCCTTCGAAAAAAAATTATACCTAACTTCCGAATACCAAACTGTAACCATTTTCAACCGTTAACTGTTCACTGCAGTGTACATAATCATCATCCTCCTTCAACAAGCAAAAAGAAACCAACAGCAATATCAACTGGAGGACAACGTGTGTATAGTTAAAGGTGGACTTCCCCGCATGTTTGTCACTAAAGAAGTAAAATAATTATGATCCACGTTACTTGCAACACGCATAAAGTTGAAAGGAGTAATGACAATGAAACAAGTCTTACAGCAGATATATCCGAATAGCGCTATGAGACATATTTTATATACAAAATTGCAGAAATATGTGTACCTGAAATTATCTCACCCCAACAGTTTGTAAAATGCAAAGTATGGAGAATGAAGAAAAAGAAGGCCTTGAAATACATGTTTTCAATCTGCACGATACCGTGTAGAGTCGAAGTATTCAAGCGATCTTCGTCATTATCTTCACGTGATAAACCTGCAATTTAAGATTTAAAAAAAAAGGGTATAAAGGGGAGTTACAATTTTGTTATTCACTCTAAAAAAAATCCGGGTCAGAACTGACCCGGAAAGGGTCCGTTGGGTTACACTTCGTCACGGGTCAAAAATGACTTGGAGTTTGGTCATTAAGACCCGGAATGAGGTCACACTGACCCAATTCATAACTTTAAATGGGGTCATATCTGACCCCATTCCTTGTCATTTCTTACCGGGAACGGAGTGTGACCACAGCACTCCCTGTGTGTAGAGTTCTGTGAGTGTGACCCGAACGGACCCTTTCCGGTCAATTCTGACCCAGATGTGTTTGGAATGTTGTATGTGAAAATTATTACGTGAGAATGAGAATCTAAACTATAATTCTTTACAGCAATTACAAATTTGGTTCATCGAATTATTCCTTTCTATAAAGATATTGTATGCATGTCACGCACTCGCACATACACGCACATACATGTATTGAAAATGTAAAGCCGAGTTTCCTCTGACACACTGCGACACAGCGTCATGAATCAAAACCCCGCAGCAGCTATACATGTTGGGCGAATTTCAAGTTATTCAAATCACACTGAATATAATTATGTGCTGAGCATCATTGATTTGAATTTACCATCACTGAGTTGAGCTTGAAATAGCTCTGCCTCACATCACAGCCATCGGCTTTCCTATCCGTTTGTCAGTCATAATCTGAAAACTGCTCTGGAATATGAGAATAACTACTGCCAGTACCGGCACAATAAGTACCGAGGGATACCGAACTGAGTATCTGAGCTAATAAATCATCATTGTTTGTTTTGTTTTTTTTTTTTTTATGCGTCACAATGACGAAGGAAAATTAACAGTATTTATACTTTGCTACAAAATCATTGATGCAAATAAGAAAATGTAGGCATAATCTGACTGGAGATGGAATCCGAAATTAATCAAATCAATGATCATAAAAACAGGTTTTCATGTTTTATCTACTTTTACAAACTATATTATAATACTATTGGTAAGGTTATATCAAAGGCATGAAAGCATAGGCGAAGACGTCGCCACAGAAGTTGTCGACAACCTTATAGGTGGCACAATATCTTCTGTAAGGGCATGGATTAGAATAAGTACAGTAAAAGGCGATTAAGCCCTTCATCATTATTCATTCAGCTCATCAAGAACAGCATTCTACATTGAACAGAGGCGGCATTTTATTCAAACAATGTTCTCGAACAATTCATAATCATTCTTACCTGAAAAGGGGCGAAGTGTTTTCAAGTCGCATATCAAAGCCGAGTGGTCCCTAAATGACAGCTGCTGAGTGATAGTTTAAAACTGGTGCACCACATCCTTCTGTTGCCAATGACAGTGAAATTGTCAGTGACAAAATAATATTACAAAGATAACTATCTAGATGAATGTGAAAGCTGAACTAGCCAAGTGCTGTAGAAAATAGGACGACAAATTGGTTTGAATGAGAGTTTTCTTCTTTTCTTTAAAATAAAATAGAAAGTTCCTGAATGCTATGATCTAGGCATGCCAGTCAGACTCTGTTCTTAACGATTGTTAGTGTCATTGAATTTGCATCCTGAAACTTTTCAAATTGTAAAACTATTTGATCAGCATCGTTGACTATACCACTTGAAGTGACAAGAGCTCTTTCCACAGAGCTGGTACTGATGAGGGACAAAGGGTATCAAAAGTAGTCCATAAACAACAGAAACTGTTTTTCTTTGCATACACCGAAACACACATAGATTAATTTACAATCTATATGCATGGCACCCAGATTAACTTTAAAAGAAATAAAAAACGTCCATGGAATACGCACAAGGCCTTACAGGAAATCAGAGCGGTTTATGCGTTATAGGATTTGTTATTGTTCCAATCACAGAGAGCCGTAATCACATCGCTGTATTTGTACATTTTGCGTCTAATCAAGAAAAAAAAAAAATATCCTGGCGACGCATTCCCTTTTAGATACTCATTACCTTTACAGCAATGCACCACGGGTGTGTTTTCTCATATTAATAAAAGTTAAGATATTAACAATGAATGTTTGATTTAACTGTAATAGGAATAACCAAACAAGTACCGTCGATTGTCTATGCTCTCTGTGCAACGTAAGTAAAGAAAAAAAAAATCTCTTCATGTTTACCTGCAAACTGCTACCTTCATTCTTCGTTCCGGTATATAACAGAATATTTTGACACACACGCACACACACACACACACACGCGCGCGCGCACACACACAAACCCCTTAATATCATGAAAAATTCGGAAAAGTATGGAAAGCACATTCAGAGTTAAATGGCAAAACGGGTTAAGCGTTTTAAACAGTTTAAACAGTTTAAAGAAATCTGTCATCATAGTACTACGCGTACAAGAGGGCCTACTAGTAAAATAAAACCTTTTCAGTGATGCCTGTCTTGCTACACAGCATGAAATATTCATGAAATCATGACTTAGATCATTTCATATTTCTTACCATGTTCTGTTTTGAAGCAGTTTAAATCCCAAAAGCACGAATTAACAAAAATGGAGTTAACTCGTTTTGCCATCAAACACTTGAGACATTCATGAATAGGAAGGACAGGTACAAAGTCTTGCACATTGATCGATAGTGACGGCATAAAGGATAAAAATTGCAATATGGCATTATAAGCCACAGGAATAGTATGCCTGATAAACAAAGAGAAAACAAAACAAAAATTGTGCACTATTCTTTTAATTAGCGTCTGTCTTGCAAAGTCTACTGCAATAAGATGTAGTCTTGCGACAAATTAAGTGATGAGGAAGTATTTACAGTAATAGACTATAAGCTATCTGTTAACAGTTAACGTATGCAGTTATGTCTGTATCAGAGTGCAAATCCTGTCTCGGGATTCTATCTTGAAATAATTTATGTTGAAGTTTTGCTTTCATATTGGTCCAAGACCACGCATATATACCGCTCACTCAACAGAAGAGACTCGGTATTAAACCATGGTAACAAGAAGCTTAATATGGAACTCTGTCTTTGTCACACTAATAATATTATTATGTTGCCTATGATATGCACAGCCTTAGATATTCAATAGTGAAAGTGCGTGCCGGATTTTTTTTTTTCTCTTTCGATCCTAAAAAAAAAGCAAACGTTCCCACACTATGACCCTTTTGCCTATACAATGCTACAATATATAGGCCTACACGTTCAAGACGCAGACGCAGATATTGAGGTGAAAAATTGATTCAACTTTCCGCATTGCCTTGAATATCATTTTCTTACTTCTTTATTTACAATGTTTCACTCGCTTGACAATGTTTCGAGTGAGTGTGCACCATGCAGATCATTGAATTTCAGTCCTATAGATAAATCTTGCAAAAGCTACCTTTTGTGGGATGGGGGTACTCCAGACCCGTCTATGCTTCGGGGATCAATGTTTCGGACTTTCCTGGTCTAGTCCTGCGTGTTTTAGCAGGTAGTTATTAGTCAATAATGCTAGTGTGTCCAACCAAAAAAGAGCAGCAGTATACCAATGATAAAAACATGAGGATTATCGTTCGGTGAATATATACGAGGTTTTTAACAGTCCTCACACCTAATCCTACACCTGGAAATCAGAAAGGTACCGTCTTTATCCAATAGGCTCTATAATGAAAAAAAAATGCTGTGAAAAAGGAATTTGTTTATAGAACTCTTTACCATCAAAGGATAGTCAATAACCGTTGCCACCAGTAGGCCTAGACCACGCAATTATATTCAAGCAGGGGTGCAAAGGTTTGGCCTCGAGGTTTTTCTGTCTTTTATGCAGCACATAGTTAAAAGATCAGAGGAAAATTAAATCAGTAACCTCCCCCCCCAAAAAAAAAAAAAAAAAAAACACACACACACACCAAAAAACACCAAAAATACACACCAAAAAACAAATGATCTGAAGTGTTTTACTATAAGCTGTGCGTAGAGTACTTGAAAAAGAAATTTGGTTTTGACAATATTTTGCGAGTAATTTCTGAAATATATTTGAAAGGAATATTTTAGATATAAATAAGATAATATTTCTAATTTGTATTTTACCATGGACCTTTTGTCACCACAGCCTGTGTATTCATCCATTCAGACGTGTCTTTATTACAATATTTTTATATCTCTTATTTGGACCAATAATCTTGATTATAAGCATTATAGACTTACAAGACAATTTACTTGGTAATTCATATTGTTTGAAAATCGAGGTAAAACATGTAAAATATACTTAGAAATGAACAACATTTTAGACACTGAAAGAAAAAGAGAGAGATAAAGATGTTTTGCGTGTTTGCTGCCCTCAACGTTTCACGACTGTACAGTTACGTACTCGCAAATTGGCAAGGACGGAGCTGACCGACCTGCTTAAAAACCTGGATTTTTACAATCAACGCGTTGATAGATATCCAATATGACGATATACAGTGTGTATATAATCAACAGGGCTGGTGGTCTGATTTATCAGCTCGATCACAGCACCCCAAAAACGGAGGTGGAAAAGACGTTCAGCTACCCTCTCGAACTCACACTGAAGATAATGGACGAAAGGGTGGTCGTAGCTTTCGGTCAGAGGGACGGGATACGCGGTGAGTGAGCTTGGGCCTTGGCTTGTACTGTACTGTACGTGTGTGAGTGTACCTGCGAGTGTTAGTGCCATGCTAACCGCAGCAGCGACCCCAGGCCATACGGACAAATACGTACCGCGACGGGGTTAGTGCCATGCCAGTTGCAGAGTGGCGTGCCAGTGAATATCTTTGGCTGGCATCGATAGATCTGCCAGCACTGAGCAAATTCCATATGTAGAATGGAATGTCATGCTATGTGTATTTTTGTCCGAGATTTTACTGATACAGGTTTCAAGATAAAGTTACTGTTTTAATTAACTGGCTTGTGCCTTGTCAGGAAAAGCAAGGGCCGTCATAATCAGACCACCCTAACCAGTGTGTAGGGGGACTATCGCTATGTGTAGCATTAAACAATGCACAAGTACAATTGTCGTAGTCCGGCTTCCACGTGGGACGGTAAAACCACTACACATTCACTCTAATGTAGGATATAACTGAAATAGCTGAATTTATTTACAATTTGATAACAAACTCTGGATCAAAACTTGTAACACAAAGACCTAAGACTGTGTTGACGACTGTCAAACATATGAACTGGTAAACGCTGTGGTAAAGTCTGTTTCGAAGACTGCAATGGACCGCTTGAACACTATGGTAAACACGTTGACCTCTAAAAGAGACCACGTCCACTAAAGGAGATGATCCTCTAAAAGAGATGTTCCTTTACACAAGAGACGACCTGAAGACGACGTTCATTTAAAGACTGCGTCCTTTAAAAGTTGACATCCAAAGTTCTCGTCCACTAAAAGACGAATATAAGACAACGATCACTAGAAGAGACCACGTCCACTAAAGGAGATGATCATCTAAAAGAGACCTTGTTCACTCGTAAAAGAGATGACCTCTAAACAAGAGAAGAGACCTTGTCCTTACAATAGAAGACCCCTGTGAGATTTAAAGAAATCAGAAACAGGGCAAAGAAACAGCATGACAATATGCTAAGAGTATTGATTTCTTTGTTCATACAGTGTACAATTTCAATAAAACAATATGGAACTTATTCTTTCTTCTCTGTGAGATATTCAATGCATCACCACTGTACAAAATTTCACAATAACATGCTTTAACATTCTGTCATATTCATTTTGTGAAACACAAAAGCATAAACTGTATTCTGTCAAGAAAGTACATTGTAATTTCTATATATACATATGAACCATCGAGCCATCCTGACTCACCCAACTGTCTCCTCATACACCGTAGCTCTGGTTTTCCAACCAGCTGAGTAACCAAGTCCTTCATCTACAAAAAGATAACAATTTACATATAAGCCTATATGTAAAATCTATACAATATTACAAAACACATATTTCTCGTGTTTACATTTTTTACATTAATTTCTCATCTAAATCTATACAGAATATATTGAGAAATTATTCACATATCACATATAGATATTGACAATCGTATCTAGCAATGTGCAAGTTGTATAACTATTATGCATAATGTGTATACATCCTAACATACTCAGTAGCAACAATGCACTATGATACTATAAACATTGCAATAGGTCTTTCCCTCCTTTTTGTCAACATAAACATTGCCACAAATTCTTTCCCACCCTGTCATTGCACTTTTCATTCATAACTTCACATAGTAACTATCTGTGATTATGAATATAGTGTATAGTGTATTGCAAACTTCATACACACATGCTGCAAGAATGCCTAGCTCTAAAAATGATACATTTCAAATTGATACATTTATGCCAATGCACTCTGACTGCTGTGCAGTGAACCAACATTCCTGTGTGTGCGTGTGTATACACTAGGCACATTTTACGCTTACACACACAACGGAGCTGAACCTACTGTAAACAACAAAAACAAATTGCTACATGCCTAGGTACCTTTCTCTGTGTATGTGGCTACTACACACAGGATGTGTCTGTGCTTAATTTCTTATACAAGTCACACATGTAGTGGAAGTAATAAAAGAAATATTTACAAAACTTACTCAGCTCTCCTGAGCTCCTGGGAGGTTCCACCTCTCAGTACTTGGCTACTACTGAAGCTCTCCCAGTGTTCCATATTACTCCACAGAGTGAACAGTTCATCTTGTACAATTAAACTTCTTTGCATTGTACTCTTAAACTCCACTGTTTCATGTAAACTCTGTAACATAAATCAACTATTATATACAGATGAATCATTGTTTACAAAACAATAATTCTACAAACTTATGAACAAACAACCAAAGAACTTAGTTTTTGTGATGTATGAACATTTATGTTCACACTTGAATGACTACCCTGGGAGTCATGCATATTCATGAGGATGATGAATATTCATGCATTTCATATCAACACACAAATTCAGTAGTCAGCTGATATAAGTGTAGAAATGAAGAGCACACTATGCTTCCACTAACATAAATATAACTCACAATTATATCTTCCCCAGGATATAACCAACATTTTTCCTTAATGGGAGAAACAAATTTGTCATTCTATTACTTGTACTCCTGGATGGCAAAATCGATCAACCATTCATAAAATAGTCTTGTTAAGATTTGTGAAAATCATTCACATTACCACACAATTACAAAGTGTATGTTATAAAATGGGTTCAAGAATGTAGCCAATGCAATAGGAAGCGCTGAAATGAGTCACATGTGCTTTGGTTACTCAGTCCCATTGCACTGCGTGTTAAATCCTATTGCCTATCGTCTGTGCGCGCGGCGGCTCCTTTGAATTGCATGCATACGCGCTGTCAATCCTGTAAACAACTTCTAGTTTGGGCTGCCGGCCGGCCGGCCGGCCTTTCTTCCCTTGTGCATAACATGTGTGGCGTACTACGTATCATACGTACACTGTACAGTAGACCAAGCGTTGTGGGACCGGACGCGTACATGGAGTCACTTTGAAGGGCAAATCCAACGATTTAGCAGGTTAATTCTCACACCGTTTTCAGAGTATGTTGTCTAGTAGGCCTATATACAACTTGTATGAGGAGTCTATATCAAGTCTTTAAGGTAAAGGGTGCATATTCTATGTAAAATAAGTAAGTTTTCATGCGGGAACTTAAGTGTCCGGAAACCCATTAACCCCCCCTCATACTTATACTGTATGTGCGGGATTTCCGAGTGCGATGTGCGTAAATGTTTGGGACGAACATCTTCGGACGTCTTGACCCACAAAGGTACGTGAAAAACGCTGAAAAATGCTGTTAGTTTTCGAATTTTCGACCCATTTTATAAAACAAATGATGCACAGGATTTTTTTGTGGCATTAGTGGAGGCGTATAGCTCACTCTCGGGTATTTACAATGTAGTGCATGTTTCACAATTGTAAATACCCTCGAGTGCACTATACGCCTTCACTAACGCACTCTACCCTGTGCATCATTTGTATAATAATATTCCAAGTAAATTACTGGGCACTCTTTGCTCCGCACAACTTCGTGGGTTCTAAGGCCAACCACTACTAACACACTAGACTACTCTGACTCACTGGAAATTTATAGTTAGCAACATTAACAGCCAGTCCAGTGGCAAATTGGCAATCAGTATTTTCTTTGGTTTCACATGAAAATAAGGCTTCTATCTCAAATGTGCATGGCTTGATGATAGAGAATAAAGACATGCCTTAAATTTGGGAAGTAATTTAGAACTTGAAGGCCTATTTCAGTATGTAAATCATAGCAACTGTGTGGCTGCAATGCGCGCTGTGTGCTAGAGAATTAACAGACCCCAAAACATTGATGTGTTTTGTATGAAACAATTTAACCAAGATTTGGATGACTCACAGACCTATAAACTTTGTTAAATGTGTCTATTGTCTGATGCACATATCATATTTCACAAACTGAGAACAATTGCCGACTAACTGCCCATGCTAGTAACACACCAACCCACAATACACTCCCTCACACACATCCAGTTTTACATGATCGATGACCTTGCACCAAAGCTCCAAACATTGGGAGTGGGAACCCATTTTTTTCTCTCTAAAGGCCACTGCACACTGTATGACTTTCAGTCACATGACAGAGACTTTGGATCTGAAATAAAATCACAATAGCCTTAGTATAAACACGCATGTTTATCTCAGATCCAAAGTCAGTCAGTCTTGAAACCAAAAGTCAAATAGAGTGCAGTGTTCTTAACTTACACGTGTCTACACATATTGTGTATTCATGCATAAAACACAAGAACCTGCAAGGAACTTTCTATATTTATAAGTAAATGATGTGCACAGCTCAATTTAGAGTGTGTTCAACCCCTGTGCCAAAAAAGGCAAATCTTTCATAGAGCATCCATATTAAAGTGCAAAGGAACAAAAAAAAAGTGCATGCCGTTGAATGATATCTTAATATACAAAACTCTTAAAATGAGTAGTTGCAAAACGTTTAACAGCCAAAAAGACTTCTAACACAACCTGAAGTTACTGCACTCAACACATCATCATCATAACAGAATCAAAACATGGGAGGATTTATCAAGTGAGCACTTACTATTGTGAGGTTGCTTATTATAGAATTTAAAACTTCTCTATGCAATGTCTGCTCTGTGAGAGTTATTAGGTCAGAATGTTTTAATTTAGCGAACTTCACTGCATGCACACTTCTGCCTTTTTTGTAGTTTGTTTTTTGTTTCAAACTACTCTTTATCTGATATGGTTTTTCTTTTGTCTGTTTTTTGTTTGTTTGTTTTTTCAGTTGGTCACACAGTGCTGGCTGTCAATGGGGAGGCAGTCAAAGGCCGGCAGTTGGAAGATGGACGGGAAGTCCTAGAGGTCATTGCCAACCAGGAAAACTACCCGATAGCCATTAGGTTCGGCCGCCCTAAGCTGTCAACCAATGAGAGGATCATGCTTGCCAGCATGTTCCATTCGTAAGTATAGGGGGTGTATCAGTCTAAATCCAAAGTGAATTTTAGTTGGATTTATCCTATACATCGTAGGTGCTGCCACTGAGGAAGCAGTTTCAATGAAACATGCCTAATTAATTAATGTAATACTCGAGTAATCTAATTGTTACACAAAGTGTCGCCAGAGATAGCTTGGTTTTTTTTTTTTGTTTTTTTGTTTTTTTAGTTGGTTGTTTGTCTGTCCTTCCATCTGTCTGTCTAGACTTTGTGGACAACGTAACTAAAGAACTGTTTGAGGGGTCGAAATGCAACTTGGTATATGTATGTATGAGTGGACAAAGCTGTGCCTATAAACTTAGCTTTCACACCCAAGGTCAAAGGTCAAAATCATATTGCTATGATTTCACTACTTCCCCTATATTCCTGCAATGACTAACTGTATTTTCACGAAACTTTTAGGTATACATGTAGATGTAGGTATCATGTGTAATCAAGTAAACTTACAGACATTTTCTATGAAAAGATTTTGGCCTTGTGGTCACAGGTCTAAGATCAAGTGAAATGTTTATATTTTTAGCTTTAAGTTGTCAAAGTTTGTGATTTGTCTTATAGAAAGAAAAAAAAATGTCACAAAGCAAACCTGCGAGTAGTTCTGCAGTTTAAAGCGGTTGTTTCTTTTTGTCTTCAGTTTGTATGCAATAGGAAGCCAGCTCTCACCTGAGCAGAAGTCATCGGGTATCCAGCTCCTGGAAACTGACACATTTAAGCTGTACTGCTACCAGACCCTGTCAGGTCGGTTTTTACCTTTGCCAGGGAAGGAGGAGGTTATGTTTTAATCGATGTTGGTTAGTCTGTTTGAAAAAAAAACTCAAAAAGTTGTGAAAGGATTTTGAATGAAACTTGCGGGGGAAAATTGATAATGACACAAGTATAGATGATTGCATTTTCAAAGATGTTTTTCTTCTTTTGGCAGATACATGTAAGGTCAATGAATTTGTGAGTTCAATCTAAAAAAAAAAAGAAAAAGAAAAAAGAATAAGTAGACTTGCTAACTGTACAGCATATTCAGTAAACAAATAGCACACCATTCATGTTGCTGATACATTAATCTTGCTCATGTTATTGTAACTTTTCTTCTTCTATTAATAACTATTATTGTTTATTTGTTTTGTTATTGTTTTTGTCAGTACTATTACTCATGTATCCATCAGGTGTATGATTGTTTTCTCTTTATGCTTTCCAGGAATCAAACTGATTGTCCTAGCTGATCCAAGGCAGGGCGGAGTTGAAGGACTACTGAAGAAGATCTATGAGCTCTACTCAGACTATGCACTCAAGAACCCATTCTACTCAATTGACATGCCTGTCCGGTAAGTCCTCTGAAGGAGACTTAACCCTAAATAGGCCGGGGGGGGGGGGGGGGGGGGGGGGGGCCTTGGAGGCCCCCCCCCCCCCAGACGTTTTGCGCGATGTATCGCTATCGCGAGAAGCTATCAACGTGACGTTTCATGACTTTTTTCTTTCGAGTCTCCCGCATCTTTTGACACCAAATTTGCGATGCCCGAGTGCGCGGTTCGGAAGTTGCGCATAAATATGCACGTGCATGTCAGACCAAAAATTGCTCAAAACGTGAATTTGTGTACAATTTCAATGCAAACTGTGTTTACAGGCAAATTTCATAAAAGCGTGATTATTTTGGGGTTTTAGCGATTAAAATCAATTAATAACATATTTTCTTGTTCGGAACAATGTCGCGGACAAATTTCATCAAAAAAACAATGAAAAACATAAAGTCGAAAAAACAAGCAAAATACATAAGAAATTCAAAAAACAATAAAATATAAATAAATTTTGTGTGATTGCGCAATTTTTTTCTCTTACATTTGCTAAGGACACTAAAAAGAATATTTACACAAAAAATGTGCCTGTTTTGAGCTTTATTTGTAATTTATACCTAATTGTTTGATTTCATGTATCATTATGCATAAATTAGCATAATTTAGTGTAAATTATAATTTTTGAAAAAATTAACTTCATGGTACTTTAGATTACATCATAGGCAATGTGTGTGCCAGTTTTCGTCGCGATCGCGCGGTCGACGGCCAAGATCTGGAGGGGGGGCCTAGAACTACTCACAATGTGAATGTGAAGTTTTGAAAGCATGCAATTAGAAATCCAAATTGTAATTTTCATTGAGACATAGATTTCTTGTGAGAACATCCAATGATAATACAAATGTTGTTCAATACACTTCAGAAGTGTCAGAAGCTTAGACAGCTATCCATTTTTTTTCCCATCAAAGCTCAATCACTCATGCAAGAATGTTTGATGAAGTACAGGTGGTAAATTTTTGTGAAGCAGATTTGTGAAATGTGAAGTACATGTAATATTACATATACAGTGTTGTTCTTTTTATGATTTTACTCTTTTAATATTTGTTCCATAGATGTGTTAATTGTGAAACCATTTGCAGCTAGGCAGACAGGATTTGTGCATTTCTACTGTATGACAAAATATTGACCTATTTACATTGTATACTGTATATGTCAGATTTGAAAAGAATATAAGACTATGTGATAAACAAGACATAATTTTGGTCACATGACCTTTTCCAGCATAGGTTGATGATTTCTCTTTGCAAATTTCAGTCATCTTTTGATTTTCATCTTGAACAGATGTGAGCTCTTTGACCTTAATCTTCAAGCAACTCTGGACGGGGCGGAGAAAAGCAGTTTCTACACGGCAAGCTCATGAAGAGAGTCAGTGGGAAACACAAACTATTATCACCAGAACTATCTCTCCCTACCAACAGAAGGACGGCTTCATATTCGCTTGCTACCCCAAAGAGCTCACGTGTATGGATAAAGGCCATCAGGTGGAACAGGCTTTAGATTTTTGAAGCAAGGGATCACTGGGGCACCAACATCATGACGCAAAGAGGTGTTGATGCTAATGGACTATTCATGTGACTTTGTGGCTTGATGCTGTGCCATGAACAACAAAATGGGAAAACTTACCTTTCTGCTTCACATTAATGTATTGGACTGCAAGTGTAATCTACGGTGTTGACAGCAATGAAAAGTCATCCATTCTAGACTTTCATAAAATGTCATTCAGAGAATCGGATGGTATCTCAATATAATGACATGTGGTATGAGGTACCACAGTTGCTCATATGATGGTGACGAGCCACTGTATGTTTTCATAAAACAAATAACACCCATTTTTCCAGAGGATATTCTTAATCTTTATCTACTTCATCTGGTGTGATCATTGTTATACAGTATTGGACTTTGCTCTACTTTCACACTGCCCAAAGGAGCAACCCTGTGTGGATAAGTCCTTTTCACATGTATGCTTTAACTGTAGTCATATTTCCAACATCTCATGATACATGTACTGTATTGCCCTTGTCAGAGCTAACAGGAAGCTGCATGAAAATTACGAACTATTTTTACTTGACTTGGCAAAAGGAAATATGGGTAACACCTCTGGGGATTGGTATTGCTTATTTAGATGAATGTGGCTATATATATATATATCCCAGCACAAAATTCTGTATGAGGTTGAACAACCACAAAAGCTTGATCCGAAAGAAATGAAAGGATATCCCAGTAGCCAGTAGCGAACCACTTCAGTGACCCCCGTCATTCCCTGAAAGACTTGAAAGTCTGCATCTTTGGTAGGGGTTACAAATCAGCTGAAGACAGGAAGTGGGCAGAACTGCGATCCATTGTTCGGAGCTGCAGTTTCGAAACAGGCATGAACTAAGATCTTTCATGGCTCAGCCCATACACTTTCTTCCGATAATTAATTTCAGTTGCTATACCGCTATTGATAATTCCACCCTTGTAGAGGTCTTCAATTTACATGGGCAACTTACGTAGTCTTGATGTGTTACTAGCAAATGTACCACATGTATATGATATTTTCCTCACCCCCTTCCTTCTTTATTCTCTTTCCTTCCTTTGTTCCTTCTTTCCTTTTTTTTGTGCTCTTCTCTCTTCGCTCTATGTGATGTGTACAATCACCTATGACAGATTGTATCACTTCATTGCTATTATGACGCTTCTATTATTATAATTGTCTCATTCTGATCCTTTGTGCAGCGCGCGTAATTACGTTACCACTACTATGACGTAAAGTATGCCACTCATAAGCACGCAACTTAGCATGCGTTTGTTATTATTTGCTATTTTTATTTTGGTTACACCGAGATTGTGCCCGCTGGTAAGATATTAACACCTCACTGTTAATATCACAGAAAATTCATTAGCACTTTCTTCCCTGACGAAGCGGGAGGCCCCAAAAAATTCGGATTTTGGAAAAAAAAATCAAGGCAATTGGCATTTAACGCATTCCACTATTGTGACATTATTATTGCTCTCTCTCTCTCTTTCTCTCTCTCTCTCTCTCCATATAAACACATGTATGTATGTATATATATATATATATATATATATATATATATATGTATATCCCTAAAAGGTCTTTGGCATTTCCACAATTTTGGTGTTTAAATCTTGGCAGCCAGCTGTGTAAAATATGTACATAACTGTAGATATTCAAAGCATTTACATTAGATTATGAACCAGTGCAATTTTATTGTAGCAAAGTTGTGTAAGGGATCTCAAAAGTAATTAATGTATATATTAATGTTTAAAGGATGTGACTATTAACAAGTTGGACAATGTCCTTGCAAAGAATTCTAAAGTTTATGTTATGTTTCTGACTTGTGTTTTGCAAGAGCTGCCAAACATTATGGCTTGTGTGATTGATGTTATTGTTGTTCAAGCTGTTTAATATCATTCTCACTTTACTGCTGATTATAGCAATTACAAATTCTTCCAATCATTTTCCATTTTGTATAACTTTTGTATCAATTGTGATCTAATCAGGCCTAATACAGTACCACTTACCTGTTGCCCCTCCCAAAAATCACTAGGACCTGGCTGCTAACCCGCCTTGGGGGTGTGTTTGTGTGTATGCGTGTGCATGTGTGTGTCTCATTTGTGTACATGTGCGTGTGTCTCACAATTCTTGACAGGTGTTGCGCGATATGCGTGGTTAGCTGTTTCCGACTATTCTGGAACATGCAGTCAAACTTAAGTACAATGTATTTGCAAAACTAGAGAAATATTTTTGTGGTATCAAAAATGATCCCACTTACAGTGATAATGATTCAGGGTGATTGTTGTGATTGTTGATTGGGAGAGAATTTATGGTCGGAGTTACATATACTGTATTTAGATCAAGATGTTAGTCATTGTAGGTAGGTAGCACCAAAACCTTTTATTCTTTTTTTTTTTTTTTACTTCATTTCTCGATATACAAATTACAAGCTGTATGCCTTGAAGAATATAAACGTGACAATTTCAAATTGGTCATTTCAATTCACATAGGAAAAAAAAATTCTGGCAAATACAGAATCAGCCATGAATGATATTTGTTCATTTTTAATTGATATCAAATAACATTTGTTGCATGAATAATGAAGCAATTCTTAAATACGTGAGGTTTACTACAATATCATGTGCATTTGTATGTGTGTGTGTGTGTTTGTTTTTTTTTAGTATACCTATCTATGCCTAAGTAAGTATCATAAAACTGACAATTTTAAATTGGTCAATACGAAATAAAAAAACAAACAAATGAATGATATGTGCCTATTTTTTTAATAGATATCAACTTAAATCATTTATTGCTAAAAAAAAAGTGAAGCAATTCTTAAAGAGTTGAACAGATTTTTTTTTTTTCACGCACACTGCAAGAGTCCATAAAACACTGCCTCACTTAATGATGTAATCAAGGAGGCTAAATGTGTCATTGTTGCTTGCTTCAACCCCCTCGACATTGACCGCAATATAGTCTTTTGAAATAGAAAAGTCTGAGGTGATATCGGCGGATTCGAGAGAGAAATAATTTTGTCAGATTTATCAGTATGGTGTCGTAACCATCGAAGTCCTCACCATCTGTTGATGATGACCATGACGCTCAACACGCATGCGCAACATTGCAGACAGAGAATGATTCACACGCCATGCGCCGATCGAGTGCATCGACTACCACTGATCTCGATGTACTAGCAGTTGGCATCAGTCAGAGACTCCAACTCTCCCGATTTCGACGGGAGATCTCCCGCCGAAAGCCCATTTTGCAGAATTTCCCGTTCTCCCGCTTGAAATAATTTCTTACTTAATTTCATTGTATGTTGAAAAATAAGCCTTAGATAGCGCGAGAGAGCATCTAGAGCCACGCCCCTTTGAAATAAACAATAAAATACATACGAAATAATTATGAAGCCGAATTTTTGCTTCAATATTATTGTTGAAGACATTGAAAAGAGTACGTTCACCAAAAATTAGAAGTCTTGGAGCTTTATTTTTGATTTACAGGCAAAAAATTATTTTTGCATAAATTAGCATAAACTAATTAATATAAAATACATAAATTAAAATTTGAAAAATCTAACTACACAGTCTTTTAGATTAATTGGTCTAGGGGTTATAGTGCAAATTTTTGCGACGATCGCGCGATCCACGACCGAGATCTGAAGGTGTGGGGGGGGGGGGGGGGTTCATGTCCCTCAAACATGTCAAAAAAACCCGGTGGGATTTGGGTTAACCCTCAAACGGCAGGGGTAGGGGGAGGGGGGGGGGGTTAATCCCCCCCCCCCTTGGCATTTTCCAAGACCATTCCGCATTTTTTTTACTTTCAAGTCACGCACAACACACTTTGAAACCATTTTCGCAAAAATCGGGCATACCGTTACGACGGTGCGCGACCTTTTTTTACATGCTTATCAGACCGAAAATGGCTCAAAACGTGATTTTGTTTGCAAAGTCAATGGAAATGGAGATTCAACACAGTTTCTCGTGTTTTGCTTATTTTGCCATTCGAACCTTTGAATATTATGAGAGAGGATAATAAAGTTCTAAATCATGTTGCTATTAGATACGCAATTCGAAAGAAAACGTACTCGTTATTTCTTTATACATTTTGAATGTTGAATTGTGATTTCTGCCAATACGACACACTTCTATTCCCATCTATGTACGAGTACTCACACTAGATAATTAATTTGCACTGATGGTTTCTTTTTTGTCATGAATTAAATATGACATATTCCACTTTAGAAATCACAAGAAATCTGGACAGTTAATCATTTTGATTTGGCGTTATGTCTCTTCTCTCTCAATCTTGTCAACAACAGTCTCTTCTGGGAGTTCCCAAGCATAATGATAAAGAAAGGCCAGCAGAAGGAGATATAAAAGGCCTAAGTACTCGAACAGTTCACTTCTAAAAAGAAAGAAAGCAACTAAGTGAAGCAAGAAAAAAGATAAATCATTCAAAATTACAAAATGACAGTCAAAAAGAAAAATAACTAAGACGCTAGTTACATTCGCCTGTGGTGACCACAACACAGCTTTTTCAAAAACTCTGCAAGACCGTAGGGCCTATAGTAAGTATGCAGAGTCGGACCCAAACTACAATATGTACGGGTAGTTAAAGTTGGTGATATTTTTGCTCTGATATATCTGATCATATGCCCATTTTTAGCATCAATAAAGGGAAGTCACTCACAAATAATAAGAAGAATGATACAGTGTTTAGGCGTGTGATTACAGATGAAAGAGTTCAAATTTTTAAGCAAAATCTTCTAGTAATTGATCTTTTCTTTATAGTCCTTGTGCAGATGATAGTTACAATTATTTCTTGAGAGTTTTCTCTGATTTGTATGAATTTCATTTTTCTCCAGTTCAGATTAGCATGAAAAATAAGTGTAAAAAACATTGGATCACCCAGGGTCTTCTGAAGTCTATAATTTACAAAAATAAACTTTATTGTACATATATTAAACATAGAAATGAGGCAAATAGAAAGAAGTATGTAGACTTAAGAAACGTATTGACTACTTTAGTCCGTGCAAATAAGAAAAAAATATTATGTTTTTAAAAATACTTAGAAAGATATTCGGAAGACTTGGTCTCACATAAATGAGTTACTTTGGAGGGGAAAAGAGCTCTCATACCAGATGAAATGTTCCATGGAGAGACACACTTAAAATCAGACTTAGCTAAAGCAGAGTATTTTAATAAGTATTTCATTAATTTGCCTGCAAGAATTAGCAGAGAAATTCCACCTGTACAGACATCATTTTGTAAATTATTTGTTAAATCAGGACAACTCATCCTCTTTACTTTCGAGACCAACATCAGTGCATGAGATTATGAAGTTTGCTTCGGCCTTAAAACCATCCACATCATCTGGCTCAGATGATATTTCTCCTACAATTGTAAAAGATTGCATTCATGTTATTGCAGATCCGCTTTGTGACATATTCAATAAGTCAATGTCTCAAGGTTTGGTTCCTAGCAAGTTAAAGATAGCAAAAGTAGTTCCAGTGTACAAAAAGAATGATCGCAAATGCATTGAGAATTATACACCCATTGCCTTGTTACCAATATTCTCAAAGATTCTGGAGATAATAGTTTATAAAAGATTGAATGGCTTTTTGCTTCTTAATATTTTGATCCCCCAGCAATTTGGCTTTCGTAAAAATTGCTCCACTAGTATGGGTGTTTTAAATTTGAAATACAATTATTAGTGCAATTGATGATGGAAAGTACTGTGTTGATGTATTCTTAGATTTGTCAAAAGCATTCGACACTATTGACCACAATATACTCTTCAACAAACTTGAACACTACAGTTGTATGGTGTTCGAGGAATAGCTTTGAATTGGTTTAAAAGTTATTTGGAAGAAAGATTACAATATTTGTTGTTGGTGCCAAATCACAATCCAGTAATATAACTTATGGTGTACCACATCCAGGGATCTGTTCTTGGTCCGTTACTGCTTTCGATTCAGATGGTCTGTATCTCAACCCAAATGGGTGCAATTTTATGATAGAAATGCAGATCGAGGTGACCCTTGCAGTGCATGATAAAATTTGCAGACTTAACCTTTACTTAACTCTGATCCTCTTCCATTTAACACACAGTCACACAGACATATTCATTCACAATACCTGAATATATATGACAATATACAACAAATATGCTAATTAATGCAGTACTAGAAGTTTACATTTTAAACACACATATTTTGTTTAATGAATACTGTACTAAATCTACTGTCAAAACCATCATTGTCTTTTCTCGATGTAGTACATGTACAGTGTATAACGGTAAATATTACATACTTATTAAAAAAAACTACTTCAATCTATAGATAAACATGTAGATATAAATATATGGATATAGATATAAAAATATAAATATATAGATAGATATACAAGTAAGGCAGTGACAAGACATACTTCAATTAATGTACAGACTGTACTTTTTTTTCAATGTTGTTACTTGTTACCTTCCTACACAGAAATTCCTTACATATTCAACTGAGAATTGAACACTTGATTAAAGAACCTGCTGTATCTTTTGGTCGCATTTTCCAAATGAAGAAAGTATTTGTGAGTTACACACACTCTGTAAACACACACACGTAGCATACATAACACTGCCGTATACATACAATACTCAGGGCCTGCGGAGCATGGGGGCCCACTTCCGGGTTTTCCTCGATGTAGTACAAGTTTTTCCTCCTGTATATCCATTCACTATATACTACATAAAAAAAGCAGCATAGCTTTTTCAGGTTATCCGAACATAGAAAATGACTAAGTGGTTCACACACTGTTTAAATCACACACATGTTGCATACATAATACTCCTTAAAGGACAAGTTCACCTTCATAAACATACGGATTGAGAAAATGTAGCAATATTACTAGAACACATCATTGAAAGTTTGAGGAAAATCGGACAATCAATTCAAAAGTTATGAATTTTAGAAGTTTTTGTGCAGTCACCGCTGGATGAGAAGACTACTGCAGTGTACGATGTCATGTGCGTACAACAATATAAGGAAAATATAAAGAGAATTTCACAAAATTTCATCTTTTGAAAAAAGTACACATTCCCTTGACTCGTTACCGACATATATTATGAGTAATATTATCCCCCCTACCTTTAGAAAGAGGCAAGTCAAATGCTCTTTTATTATGCAAAAAAAAAAAATGAAAATATGTTGTATTTTCTTTACATTTTCTTTATACTGTTGTACTCGTATGACATCACAAGCTGTAGTAGTCTCCTCGTCCAGCAATTCAAACACAAAAATTTTAAAAATTCACAACTTTTGCATCGATTGCCCAATTTTCCTCAAACTTTCACTGATGTGTTCTACTAATATTGCTGCATTTTCTCAATCCTTATGTTTATGAAGGTAAACTTGTCCTTTAATATACATTTCCTTTAACTAGCAAGTACACTTGTACAAAAGTTAAAATGAGCAGAAGAAAAGATCATGGCAAGGCTAAAATGGATTTCAGCAATTAAACGCACCAAAGAGGTAGTTTTAAAGATGTAATTTATGAGCAAAACATACAGCAAAGCTTCATATTACAATGTACACGTATCTAAGCTACAATGTACATCAAAATTCATACGACACAAGAAATACATGTATTCTAGTACTAATTACTTTTTTTCCCCATGTTGTAACATCTTCACCTCCTGTACAGTCATGCATTTCTGACGTATATTCCACTACAAAAAAGCAATACAGCTAGATTTAAGAAAAACAAAACAAAACACCAGTATCACTTTTGTCGGGTTTTCTGAACATGAAAAGCGACCCTGGTTCACACACTGTTTAAAGCATACACATGTTGCATACATTCATTTATTGAAAGGTTTATTTATTCATATCACATCTCGTAGCCAAAGGGCTAAACTGTGTGTAATATTACATAAAATATATACATACATATTCAAATATTCAGACGGTTACAGAATAAAGCATTTGAACGTGTGATAGAAATGAGTGTGAAAATATCATAAGTACACAAATCAATAAGTTGAGCATTATCCGATACATATCATGCAAGATATGGACATATTCCACATTTGTCAAAACAAGCAGAACTATATAAAAAAATACAGTGACGACTGGTTTGCCTCTACTCCAATAAAACTACAAAATATCATACACAAAACATCAGGTTTGCATGACTGATGATAACCAAAAATAAGATATTTAGAAATGTGATTGCACAATCCCAATATAATTATATCAACTGTGTTTCATATTTCATAACCAAATTTTATTCTAATGACTAGATTATCAAATGAAACATATACCCTAGCACTCTCACCCGACCCCTACAAAACCCTGTGACCCATATTCTCCTTTAAACATCATCCAAATAACAACATCAAATTCACAGAACAGTTCCTCTAACTGTCCAAAAAATATACATAAAAATATATATAAAAATGTCATATTTCTCCATTCAGAATTGCAGATTTAAGAGGAAAAGATAGCGTTATGGGGGTGATTCTAAAAGTAAGTATACGGAAGAGATGTAGAGTAGAGATATGAGAGGGATAGAGGGAGAAGGAGAGATAAAGATAGGAATAAGTAGATATGTGTATATATACAGGTATACATAATACACACAAATACACAGCCATTTGCATGTACACACATATATGTACGAACCTTTGTATAAGGGGGGCAGGGCTACAAAAATAACATATTTATGTACTGCGTAGCTTTCTCAGTAAAATACATGTCATAAACCCCACATCAATAGATATTGGGAAAATAGAAAGATACTCGGTGATGAACAGCAACATAATCAGAAAAGTGGCCCCATCAAAATGATGAAAAATCAGTGAAAGCTTTCGCCTGCCGGAGCAGATGGGAAGGACAAGACAAATTGGATAAAAAAGGGGTCTAGCAAATATTTGGATGTGTATATAATACATCGTATAGGTATACACATACAGACATATACAGTCATATGCATGTACATACATAAATACAGACGTTTGTATGGGGTACAGAATGAAAAAGTGACAAATTTACATCCTATTTAACTTTCACAATAATACCTACATACATGGACACACATACATATCGTGTACCACACATATAAAAATTGCAAAATAAGGAGATACAGCAACGTGATAGGGAAGGTGGCCCCATCAAAATAAGAACAGAGTCAATGAAAGCTTTCACCTGGTAGAGCAGATTGGAAGAACAGGGTAGAATAGGTAAAAGAGGGGTCTAGTAAAGATAGAGAGGGAGAAGGAGAGATAAAGAAAGGAATACGTGAATGTGTGTATGCACACTATATACAAACACAGCCATATGCATGCACAACCTTACTCAGAAGTCCAATGATGACGTAATCAGGAAAGTCATCCATTAAGAAAATAGCATGATGAAACTCATTTGTATTATGTAATCGGGTAATAATATAGAGGTTATGACCTTGATAACCTTTTCTCAACAGGAAAGGAGGAGGTTAAAAAGAGAGAAAGAATTAAAAGGCTGAAGGAGAGAGAGAGAGAGAGAAAAAAAAAAAAAACCTGTAAGGAATGAGTATAAGGGGAGTGTCATCGTTCTGACCAGACAGAGACTTGTCAGTCATCTTAACCCGGGATAACAATTCAAAATGATTTACATTAATTTCGAATTCAACAGCCTTGTGATGTAAGGAATTACACTATTCTCAAAACGCTTCATAGTGCGACATCTTTTTTCCAAGTAGCGCTTTGTGTGTCTGAGTTTTTGAGAGGACGCATTCAGCACAAACCATTTCTGGAGGTACACAGAGTTTGCTGATTTCTGCGCAAATTTCATAGACAACTCCTCATGTCTCACTTCTAGGCTGGAGATTTGGGCTGTTTCCAGTGCTACCTCGTAGTGGCAGTGCGGTACAATGGTCCTCAGTGCCCTCTTCTGGACCCATTCAAGTAGACCTGCCTGCGCGACCGTGACACCTGAGTGCCACACTGCGCATGCGTATTCCAGAAGCGGTCGAATGAACCCAACATACACAGACACAAGATCTTCAGTAGGCATGTTGAATGATTTCAACATTCGGAGCATATGCATGCGACGGTTTGCCCGCGATACTATGGTACGGACATGGCATTCCCACTTGAGATCACTTTGTATCATGACACCTAGGAGCTTCACTGACGTGACTTTGTTCATCACTTTGTTTCCCGAAGGATAGCCTCATGACACTGCACTTTTTTGGGTTGAGCATCACACGATTGTTGTCACACCAATCTTCCAAAGAGGTGAGGACATCCTGCATGCGGTTGTATGGGTTGCAACGACGATCAGAGCACAGGGCGAGCGACATGTCATTAACGTACTTCCATCTGCTGTCAAGATCACCACACAACGCGTCATTGATCAGAGCGAGGAACAATGCTGGATCCAGATAAGTACCCTGTGGGACGCCCACTGTGACAGGTTTCCATGGTGACAACGCTCCTTGGTATCGGACACGACATCTACGTCTAGTGAGGAACTCACAGATCCATCTAATTATTGAAGGGGATAGCTGTAAGTCTATATGAGTTTCCTCACCAGGATAGTATGGTCGACCTGATCAAATGCGCGGCTGAAATCAGTTGACACAACAGTAATCTCTTGGCCGGCGGTCTCCATGTTCCTGTAGAGGAAGTCCATCATGTCGACCAGGCAATGCGTAGTAGAATGTCCAGCACGTGCCCCGTATTGCTTTGGGCAGACCTCCCAACCTTTCAGACTGAAAATTAGGGATGATTTGGCTCAAAAGTAGGAAAAAACTAGCAGTTTCTATAGAAGAGTGTAGTAAAATTACAAAGAAAAATAGGAAACTCCTCTTGAAACAAGAGCTAGGAATGGTCAAAATTCAGAATCATTCCTCAAAATTCAGAATGGTTGGGAGGTCTGTTCGGGTGAAGATGAGGAGCTATCTCCGACATAACGCGTTTGTAGACGAAAAGCTCAAGGATTTTTGCAAAGTGATTAGTAAGAGAAATAGGGCGAAGTTTGTCTACAGATGCTGGAGATTGTTCTTTAGGAACTGGGCACACAAATGCATCCTTCCATTGGTGTGGTACGTAACAGCTTTCATATGACGAGTTTAGCACTTCGCACAATGGTTCAGCTAGTTCAACGGATAAAGTCCGAATAATCCGAGCAGGGATATCGTCTGACCCACCGGATTTGCCAGGTTTGATTCGCTTCAATTCCCTTCCAACATCCCAGGGTTGAATGGGAGGGATCGGCACAGGCGAGGGAAGAAACGCAGGAAGACTGGAGAGAGCAAGTTCGGGGATATCGTCGGCGATATTTGCAAAGTGGCAGTTGACGGCATCGGCTATCCCGGCTTTGTCTGAGGATGAGATGCCCGGCACCGTTATGGTAGTCTCCTTCTTCTCTTGGGAGGTCATAACTTTCAGAAATTTGTACCAGTCAGACAGGTTCTTGCGTTTTAGGTTCTGTACGGGATCGCAATAAAACATCACTTTGGCGCTCACAATTTCCTGTTGGACTTTGTTGCGTAGTTTTCTCCACTTGTTCTTGTTCTTGTGGAAGGCAACTTGTCTCCGCTGTATCAGTGATTTCACGCGTGGAGTAATCCATGGCTTGTCCCTCCCATGCAGTTTGACAATTCTGGTTGGGAAGTAGACATTTAATCCTTGAGTTATAGGGTCTCATAAAATATGCATCACATTTCTGTTGTGTACCAACATATTTAGCTACGTTTGCCCTGCCAGTCCTGCTGCGCAATCCATGTGCCGAATCCGTGAATGGAGGAGTCTTTCATAGGTCTGGTCAACCGCTTCGTGACAGCATTAGTCTGCTTGGCGATAGATGACTTAGACGTCCATACGGCAGCGTTATGGTCGCCACCGCGCCCAAGGGGAGATGATATTTGAGGTTCCTTGTACCACTGATAGATACTGGCAATGATCTGATCTGATATAGTGTCTCCACGAGTGGGCTTGTTAACGACTTGGCGCAGTTCTCTAAGGACGAGTGGCAAGATATTAAGTCTATTAAGGTCACCCAGTATGATGACTCCGGCGTTGGGATGTCTTACCTTTATGTCATCCACTGAATCTGTCAAGTATCGGACAAGCTCCTCTTCATTTTCATTTGCCGGTGGTGAATATACAGCTGCCACAAAAATGGACGACACAGTACGAGGCAAGTGTCGTGGGCGGAGTTGATAACAGCCTCGAATTCATCAAGTTTGTCATTCAGTGCCATGTTCCCATGCTCGACTCAGTCGACAGCGTGCCAAGTTCGCATATTCTGCTTAATCATAGATTTGTCATGCAGTTTACATCAAAGCAAAGCTTGGCATTTTCTCTACATCTTTGCTCACTAAATGTAAAGGGCAACAAAAATCAATGAAAGTTAGATAGATTTGAAAAGAAGGAATGTTTTTCCAAAGCATAACTTCGCTGCTGTTTCAAAATAATGTGACACACAAGGCGTTTACTCCACGGTACATAAAGAGTTAAACCACACATAAGGAGCATTCATTACAATGCTTAAGATACACTTATGCAAGTACAAAAGTTGAAATGAGTTGAATGGAAGATCTTGGCAAGACTGAAATGGATTTCAGTCATTAAACGTTACAAAGATGTAGCTATAACAATGTAAATTATAACAGATTGCAATGTAAACAACCAACTGTGATGCTAAGTGCAGTGAGCACATGAAATAATAAAGTAATTTGTAACTAATACTATTGCCCTATTGAGCAAAATCCTGCAGTTTTCAGACATAATACATAAAAGGGTTATCAAAGCTAGAATTAGTTTGCCAACCCAGAGGAACCATGCACATACTCACATAATAGTTGGGCAATAGTGCTGTCTGCCCTATTTGTGACAGCAAGAATTAGTCACCCAGGAATCTAAAATGTCGACCTACAAGACAGCTGCATGTATGGAAAACGGTCAAGTCCATTTCATAATGCTGAAAACTGTGTTTTCTTTGTATGTATGTAAAAAAACAAGGAAATTACGCATTCTACAGCCATCAGGGCAAAAGGCATATAGAAATGATCCACAAAATGTCATAATGAATACGATACATGTCATCACACAAAGAAAAACATAAAATACTGCTAAACAAGTTTTTGTGTACAGTAGACTCTTTAAAGAAACTACTTTAGGCCCTGAAAAGTATAATCCTAGTATGTCATATTAGCTTCCATCAGATTTGTTAAAAGCAAAATAAACAGAAATGTTGATACTTCCGCCAGAAAAACTACTGTGTCATAATGAGATACTGTTGTATAAATCTTCTGACGAGAGAGCACTTTAGACCATTACAATGACACCAAAGTCAACCTTGCTTAAGTCGACCTTGCATAAGTCGAATAATCGCCTAAGCCGAAGGTCTTTTCAAGTCCTCTTCTCTTCACATTCTATTGATTTTAACCCCTCATAAGTCGAATTTACTTAAAGTCGAAGCTATTTCTTCAGTCCAAATATATTCGACTTAGACAAGGTTGTACATGTGTGCTATTCAGCCTATCTCGTGTTTTCATACTCAACCCTAATACACAGTATAACTAATAAGCGAGGAAGTCTTGAAGGCCCCTTATAATTTTACAATCAATCAAGAACAGACGGGGATACTACCACACACAGTATGTGACTTTTCCACTTGAAATCTGATGTTAATGCTTTTTGTACAAATTCCACTGAAAATGCCATCCTGTCTGGAATCTAGCAAAACAATTATTATTCTAATTAATATTTTTGGGGTAAGTTACGATAAGACAACCAGTCATAAATTTGATTTTTTTAAAGGGATGGTACAGTATTGGTGGAGATGAGAATTGGGCTTTTAACTTTTTGCGAGATACCAAGAAAACACTTATGATATAGAACAGAACATACCATTTTAAAAGGAATTCAAAGTTTATTCGACGAAAATCGAGTTTGGAATGACTGAAACATCCAAAAACAAAGTAAAACAAAGCGATCGTAATAAAGTGTGGGTCCCACACTTTATTAGAATTGCTCTTTTTTGGATATCTCAGCCATTTCAAAACCAGTTTTCATCAAATAAACGTTGAATTCCTCATAGAATTACATGCTCTTTCATATTTCACAAGAGGTTTCTCATTATCTCACCAAAAAATATTAGAAACCTGAAAATAGGTCTCCACCAAAACTATACGATCCCTTTAAAATTGAATAATATATGAATAGAAATAAAATAAACATCAAACTGCATAAGGAAACTAGATATATCGCTACGGCGACTGATATGCCTCCGCAATAATGCATGGTTCTCTTAACCCGTTCCATACTGAATTCTAAAATCCCCATAGACTTAATACACAGGCCACCAGGTTCCCGTATGGAACGGGTTAATAGGTCTATAGTGCAATGTCTTGACAATGTGTGATGACAGTTTCACACAACTGGCAAAATATTAAAATGACAGGTTTGACACAAATGTGCTGAATGTTCACATTCCTAGAACTAGGTTCAATTGGATGAATGATTAAAATGTCAGAGTGCAGGTATTTGGGGAACTGATGATTTTTACTTGACTTTTGACCCTTTTATAAGTTTATGCATTGAGTAATTTTCAAGGTATTGAGAAAAAGTATAATTTCAGTATCAAATGGGAAAATAGCATTATCTAAACCTGGCCTTTGACCTTTGACCTCACAGTTCCAAAGAGAATCACTGTTAGGTTGAACATGCATAAATATGTAAGTTTCATGATGATACTGTGAGTTACTTTTGAGATATGGAGGAAAAAGTGCAATTCAGCACTTTCACTTGACCTTTGACCTTTTGACCTTTGACCTTTTGTCATGAAACTTCCCACAGAATATATATTGGGTAATACATGTATACATCAAGTTTAAAAAAAAAAAAACCTTCAGGCATTGCATAAATATAAGGAAAGTAGTGATATTTTGAAGAGTTGACCTTGACCTTTGACCCCCTGACCTTTGAACCATGACCCCCAACTTCCCTAGATAATCACTGCCCATTGGAACAAGCATATATACTAAGTTCCATGAAGATACCTTGAACCATTTGCGAGATATGGAGAAAAACATGAATTTTCAACCTTTTTTTCACAAAATAACCTGTGACCTTTGACCTTTGACCCCATGACCCTAAAATCCAAACAAAGCATTATTCCCCCAGGATTGTACCCTCATATCAAGTTTGATGTAAAACCACCACACGGTTCTTGAGATATCGACAAAAACAAAACGGGACAGACGGACGACCCGAAAACATAATGCCTGCGGCCACTTCGCATAAAAATATTTTGGCAACTTTTAGAATGGAAAGATTTTAGTGCAAAATAAATAATAAAAAAAGACCTGCTGTATCAGATTAAAAGTTTATACATATACTGTAGGTTGAAAGGAATAGTAGGGGTAAATGGGGTAAAAAAAAAAGTTTATATAACAAGAAAATATGCAGACTTATCATGTAGATAAAATGGCAAAAGGCAAGTTTCCTGATTTTCTTTACTGCTGAAAATGAGTGAGGGCAGGCTGAAATAGGATTAATTACTTGTGATTACCATATAATTTCAAATATGTGTAGCTTGGTATTTCCACAAGTCTACTTAATATGTAGGTTATTCAAAAACCTCAAGACCTTTGGTGGTAGCGCCTTGTTGTTACCAAGACCAGCAAACTGGTGTTGGTAGAGCAGAGGGGTATTTTTACCACTGTGTGGGTATTGTGCGGCATACACATAAAAGGAGGCGAAAGTAGCTGCAAACCCCATTGAAATACTTGAACAGCTCGCAAGCACTTCACCATCCATTGAGATATGCAGGTCGTTGGTGTCCAAAGGGTTGTTGCCTTGTATAATCAAACAAGGAGTTGGTACTACAGGTTCCTACAAAGACATTTCAAGCAGAAAACAGACAGCCATGTCACATAAATATCGTCAAAGTTTCAAAACAATGTCTGGTTTAGATTAACAAAAAAACAAAACCAAAACAAACTTGAATATTTTTTCCAATTTGCAATAGTTTTTTTTTTTTGTTTTTTTTTCCCTAAAATGCTTGGTCTTCTAGAGTGGAAATGTACATTTGTATCATTGAACCTATAATGAGAACTGTGTAACAATCTATTGTGCAAAAACATGAGCCTGTATATTTTGCTGTCTGTTATCATGATGCAACAATGTACCAAGTAGTTGAGTACTTGGATAAATGAAAGAATTGGGATGAAAAAAAAAAAATCTAATTATCTTTACAAATAACAAACATGGATTTGTCATTTTTGTTCCATTTTGCCACAAACAGCACAACTAAACACAACATAGCTTCAAGGATGCTGACAACTTTGGATGACAGTCTAATTACAAAGAATTTCTGAAGTCAGTGGGATACAGGGTTGACATTTGTCAGCTTAAATTTGCAGTTTTAAGCCTTAAGTGCTCTCCACACCACAGGGATTTAATTGTCTTCACAACATACAACTGTACATATATGCATTAGGCAGATATGTAATGTATCTATCCTTTCTCTTCAATCCACATACCTTGTTGATAACATACATCTGGTCCTTTTCTCCCAGCAAGAGTGGGAGGAGGAGAGAACACGCATCCACAGTCAGATCTAATATAAGCAAAAATTTAAAGAATCTTACATTAATATCTGCAATATGCACTCAACTGTCACTTTGAAGTACAATTTGAGGGCTTCATTTCTAGACTTTATCATAGTCACTAAGAGAATGGAGGATGGTAGCTCTCAATTTCTTGCAGTGTGGTCACTGTTATTTTCATTTTTTTAAGAACATTAACGGCACACATGTACTGTAGATAAAGTATTTGAATATTTAATGGTGTATTCTTAAATATTTCACCCAACTGAGTAAAGCACAATGTTTCCAGACTAAGCAAATAATTGGCATTTTTACTATTGAAAGTTAATGTTCAAAGAATAATGGAATTTATTGTATACTTCATTTTACATGACCACTCGACAAAGTGCAAATGATTCATTCAATGTTTATTTTCTTTTTTTTTTGACAAAAACAAGCCTCTGCTATTTGACATTGTGACAAAGTATAACTTCCTTTCACTTTCAAAGGATTTAACCAAAAATTGACTCTACTCTAAAAATGCAGGGATAAGACAAATGTGACGTAATGGAGTACAATGGAATCTCATTACAACAATTTTGTTTTATCACAATTTTATGCCAAAGCTGCAAAGAACAATGAAATCCAAAGAAAATCCAAATTACTAGTCCAGAAAAACATGTTAAATAAAATTTGGTTGTATCATTGTTCATTGTAATGAGAGTCGACTGGTTATGAATCTTTCTATATCAATGTTGTTTTTGTTTGTTTGTTTGAGATCCACTGTATGAAATGAACAAGATGAAAACATGTCTATGGCACCCTTCAGGTTTGGATAATTGCATCTACAAATTTTGCACAAATTGATAAGTTAATCTGCATTAGACAGAGTGACCAATGAACTACCGGTATAACACTTTCACAAATTCAAACTTCATGCAAAATAAAACAATTTAGTTGTTATCCTACCATATTTGCAAAAGTTTAAGGGACTGTACAGTACTGGTTGAGGTGGGGATTCATGTTTTGAACATTTCTAAGTGAGATAATGAGAAACCTCATATGAAATTTGAAAGAGCATGTAATTTTAAGAAGGATTCAACGTTTATTTGATGAAAATTGGTTTTGAAATGGCTGAGATATCCAAAAAAGTGATAATAATAAAAGGCGACAGGCCACAACTTTATTAGGATCTCTTTGTTTCACCTTGTTTTTGGATATCTCAGCCATTTCAAAACTGATTTTCATCAAATAAACTTTTGATACCCTTTAGAATTGCATGCTCTTTGACATCTCATAGAGTGGTTTCTGAATATCTCGCAAAACGTTAAAAGCTAAATCCTCACCTCGACCAGAACTGTACACACCCTTAAAAAAAAAAAGGACATAAATCATTGGAGTTCGCACCTTGTTTTTGCTTCTCCAAGGTGCACTCTTCATGCAGTGCTGTGAAGGATTGAAGTATATCTGAGCAGTTGCTGTTCTTTCGAGCCAGGGCCATGATCCCATCTGCTGCATCCAGGAAAAACTTGCATATGGAAGCGTGGACATCTTTCCCCCCATATGCAGCCTGGAGTTCTGCCAAAAGCTGGAAAAGCACACAAAGAACAAGATACAATGTAGAAAGATAGGTACAAATGTGAGTGTTATGCTAACCAACAGTAGTATAAGAATATCCAGTTATTATCATCTTATTTGTTCCATCACATGGACATTATTACTAACAAACGTTACAATTGTAGTTTGTAACAGCTAAACTACTCGAGAGCAATCCATTTTCCCTCATATTTGGAGCTACATTTTCACAAAATGTGTTTTGACACTCACAATGACAATTAAGTAGTATCCAGTCAGCTAAGTAGCACCATCTTACACGTACACAATATATGTAGGTCTCATTATCATCCAGTTCGGAAGTTATGCAATGACTCGCTATTAAAATCATATCAAAATCCAAGTATAGCTCTGGTTGATCAGACACAATTTTCGTCAATCTTTCTTAAAGTATTCCATTGTCACCCCAGAAAAAAATTAATCAATTTCAAACCCACTGAAAATTGCTTACAGTGACAAATTATGTTTCAATCATCAGAGAACATGTTGCAGTATGTACATTACCTAATGAGAAATGCCAGAGGTCCCCCTCCCTATCCTACACATTAGTTTTGGGTGATTTCTCAAAAATGGGCAACTGAAAAGCAAGTAATTTTCAGGGCTTTGATAGATCATATACCTGTAGGTCTATCAAAACACATCATTACAATCTCTCTGTTGGGGCTACATGTAATGCAATTATTATAACGATGATATGTTCTACAAACTCTTACCTGTGTTTCACTCTTCAAAATAGGAAATTCCTCAAGAATTTCTTTGACCGAATGTTCGGCAATAAAATCCATTCTGTATCTCCTCGTTTTCTCCATCTTGTCCTTCACAAGTGCCATATCTGGGTCCCTTCGGGCCGCCAGCTGTCGTAACACCAGTGTGTCTTGATGTATGCTGACAGCATCCTCACCAGGTTGATTGGTCTATTATGCAAAAGTTGTCACAATCATAACTGAGATTATAAATATGTTTAAAATTTGCTTTTATCAGTACAAACATTACCTAAGTTAAAATTGCAAATTTAAGCTATTTAGATTTCAACTAATCTAATAGATTTTTTAATCAGAAATAATAGTTAGGCCCATATGATAATTCAATTAATAAACTATACAGGGGATATGATACATACCTCTACAGAATCTCGCTTGACACGTTTTACCGTAGAGGGTGGCTGATTCCGATCCACTGCAGCCCTCTTGTGACTGTATACCTCCCTCTTCTTCAGAACTACTCTGCAGAGGAGACCGCTCATATTTGAATTTGTTGATGAGTGACTCTTTCCAGGTATCCTTCAATGAAACATGAAAATCATAACTTTATACAAGCAACCAAAAATGTTCTTGCCTTCATTACTCAACTAAAGGAATTCCTAATATTATACATTGAAAACAAATCACTACAAATTGTCTACCACACATCCCCTTGGTGATTTCATGCACCTAACAAGGCCGATCTTGGTGAAATGAAAAACACCTGGCATAAATATACTGTACATGTCGTCATCATCGGCATCCTTCCATCTTCGTGAGACGATGGAGTAGTTCCATAGAGATGGGAGGTCAGCGGCAACGGCAGGAGTGACTGTACATGTACTACACAATTATACAATTGTACAATCAGGTCCAATGAGGCACATCACAGTGTATGCAAGGGAAATCTATGCTTACATATCCTGACGAATTCTGAGCTCTGTCCTTCAGTACAGGAAATCTTGTAACCAGGGTACTGCACACAAGTTTGTATTGTGATGGGGTAGGGTACCTGCAAGTACAGTACATACAAACTGTACATGTAAGCACATTTGATATTTACAATGCAAATACACTTAATGAATTCCAAGTATTAGAAAGTGTACTGACCTCACCTTAGAGTTGTTTTTTTTCTCACATTACACACTGATAGTGAAAAATAGTAAGTTGGTACTTCACAGCTTGCAATTCAATTTACACCATTTATTGTAAAACAGATAGTTTTCATCTATTTAAAAAAGCAGTCTTCAAATTCCCGAAGACACAAAACATACAATTGAAATGACAAATTCATTCTCATACAAGGACATGACGGTATAAATTTAACAATATTCAAATAGTAACTGTTGATGAATCGAGAACTATTTCTGATAAAAGTATGATATACTAGAATATTATACCTATACAGTAAAACCGAATGTTTGTACAATTAACTTTAAGCATTTGATGAAGTAAGCAGATATTTGCATTTTCTTTTCTTTCTTTTTTGTTATATTCACAACCACTGAAGGATGAATGGAACAAATCTGGAATTATGTCCCACAAAGCACCTGGCTTTTTGAAAATTTTATTAATGCAATGAATATCAATGTGAAGGATCTTTACAAACATTAACAAATCTTTATCAAACTCAGTCTCACCGTACATACATGTATGTATCATGTGTGCAATCATTTACTGGTCACATACATGTACACAAAACTAAATATTGACATGAACGTGCTACAGTAAACAACATCAGAGAAAGTTTCCACATCACAAAAATATTCCACATTTGAATCACAATTTCCATGTACATGTAACACGGATTAGAGAAACTGGTACAATATACTTACATTGTGTGTTGTGAAACATCCTCATATAATTGTTTAACTATCTTGGAGCGCCACTTCCTCTCGAGTACAATGGGGCTGTCCTCCTTCAATAGATTCCTCACATCAGCAGGCATTGTCGGTAGAGTGTAGTTCAAATGCCAGTCTGAGTCGACAGATGCACATCTCTGAACAGGATTTCTGGAAGAGGAGCAATATGTGTACAATACATAAATCTTTGAACTCACTGCACTATTAAAGTGAATGGGATTTATTGTGTGTGTGTATATTTTTTTTTTTCTGTGAACATGTACACTTAACAATAACTTCAACACCAAACAAACAGTAATCTGTAAGACAGCAGCACAATTCGAGCATACCGTCTAATAGGGTGCCCCCTCAGTGATGGTATACATCTGAAGTATTGATTGAGGTGAGGATTCAGCATGTAACTTTTTTGAGGGGGGGGGGGGGGGCGCTATGTATCGCTATCGCGAGAAGCTATTGCCGCGATGTTTCATAACGTTTTTCTTTCGAGTCTCCCGCATCTTTTGACACCAAATTTGCGATGCCCGGGCGCGCAGTTCTGAAGTTGCGCATAAATATGCACGTGCATGTCAGACCAAAAATTGCTCAAAAACGTGAATTCGTGTACAATTTCAATGCAAACTGTGTTTACAGGCAAATTTCATAAAAACATGGTTATTTGGGGGTTTTATTGATTAAAATCAATGAATAACATATTTTCATGTTCGGAACGATGTCGCAGACAAATTTCATCGAAAAAACAATGAAAAACAGAAAGTCGAAAAAACAATGAAATACATAAGAAATTCAAAAAACAATAAAATACTTAGGAAATTTTTTCTGATTGCGTAATTTTTTCTCTTACATTTGCTGAGGACACTAAAATGAATATTTACACAAAAAGTGTGCCTGTTTTGAGCTTTATTTAGTGATTTATACCAAATTGTCTGATTTCATGCATCATTATGCATAAATTAGCATAACTTAGTGTAAATGATAATTTTTGAAAAAAATAACTTCATGGTACTTTAGATTACATCATAGCAATGTGTGTGCCAATTTTCATTGCGATAGCGCGGTCGATGGCCAAGATCTGAAGGCCCCCCCATCACAAAAATATTTCACATTTAAATAAAAATACAATTGTCAGATCATACCATGGATTAGAAAAAAACAACCTTTGTAGTACAATATACATTGTACAAATACATTGGAATGTAACTTACTGCAATGTTGGAGTTTGGGACATTTCTTCATCTTGCTGCTGTTCCACATCATTGTTTTCTTGAACAAGTACTTGTATCTTGGATCTGTTAGGTGGCAAATCCTCGTCAAGGTCGATCCAATCACTCCAGTCCTCACTGTAGACCTGAATAATCGGAACAGTCGTCTCTGGAAGCTTAAATGTCTCCTTCACCTTCTTCAAGAAACTCTTAATGTTTGATTGGCAGCATGACACATGGTAATGCAACATCCTGAAAACACAATTAAACAGTGGAAAGAGACCACAGAGGGGCAATTCCACGGTAACTGACGTTACGCGTAAGGATTTTCATGAAATTGTTTACGTTGTAGTTTTGTGAATGAAAGCGCCTGGGCTTGCAATTAGCATTGATGAATGAGTTCATGAGAATGAAGAAATAGGTGGAAAGTTTTTCTCTCAAGCTGCATTTTTTATCACATAGCAAGTGAAAATGTGTCGGTAACTGACGTTATCATGCCAATTTCAGTGGAGGCATGACGGTAACTGACGTTACGTAACTGACGTTACGCTTACATTTGCCATAGGGTTTACACAATATGCAAAATCATGATTGGGAATAGTTTTGTGATATTTTATAATTCTGACCTTTCAGAATGATTTGTTTCATATGGCATCATACCTTGGTTCATCAATTATAAATACACAAATGAAACGAAACATTCGTCCATTTTCTTTGTGTTCTTGAAAACTTAAAGGTAAACATGTCAGTAACTGACGTTACACATACATTTGCTATGGGGTTTACAGAGAACTAATTTATTCAACAGGTTATTCCTGCTGCAGTATACCAGTAACAATCCCAGGCAATTACTTAGCAAAAAATTAAAACAAAATCTAAAGACACAAATGGGGTGGGGCCCTTAGGGGGCAACCCCCCCCCCCCCCAAATGCCATAGCACAGTTGGGCAAAAATAATGTAAATGCACCAGAGGATATTTCTTGACATTTGTCTTAAGATTGAATGCTTATTCAACAGTTATGATTACACAGAGCCATTTAGATTCAGCAGTTCCAAGTATAGATATATTGACATATGATAACTAAGGTGTTTTTTTTTTAATGAACAGGAAAGTTTCTATCTAGAGTGCCCCACCCATAATACCCTGCAGTACTACACAAAACACGGATATTTCTGTGTGTGAAGAAAATATCTTTCAGGTCATGGGAAAAAAAAAAACACATATCAACTCATAAATATGCATGAATATGTATGAAATCTACTGTGATATAAAATATTTCTTCTTCTTTTCTGTATTTTACTCCTTCTCCTTCAAGGCATTGTTAGGGCCATAAATAAATCAAAAAATGATCTCCATCATCAATTGATTTAAATGAAAAGTGTTGCACTTTTAATATTTCTCTGTGAAGAAGAAACATTATGCTTTTTTGGTCAAAAGAGTATTATTGGTTTATTCCTTGCTTGAAGTAATATAACTGTTTTCTTTTCCTTTTCACTGATGTATCAAGGCTTGCAAATACATCCCAGATACCAAGAAATAGGACTTTGCAACGAAAAAATTCTAAGATCAATATAAACGAATCTTCCTGTTCATAATTATCATGTATTACAAAATGTCCCTGTAAAGTAATAAACAAATATGAACAATTTTTCCCCCTAGAATCACCTAGACTCACTTTGAGCAACATCAGTGTTAAACATTGAGCAACATCAGTGTTAAGTTTCAAACAGTAATGACAGTACATGCCTTATGTATGTACCATAATACAAGATGTGCCACATTTACTAAACCACACATTTAAGTGCAAGCGAAGAAATATATCTGTTTGTGCATTTGCCTTGAGGTAGAAACTTCACTAAGCTTCCAGAAAAGAAGAAAAATGCTAGCAAAAGCAATCATAAGTAAAGATTACAAAACTGTTGGTATACAGCTGTACACAAGCTTTTGTATCGAAAAGGTGGTTACCATGCAACCACGTCATTGATTAGGCTATAAACTTTGGCAGCTTTATCATCCCGTAGGACTGTGAATGTAATGTATCTAATTTGAGTGCATATATTGCATGTGGTAAACCTAAACTTCCAGATGATTTAACCTTAAACTTGTGCTGAATCGAAAATCAAAACCTCAAGCCCCCCCCCAAAAAAAAAAATGATAATTATGATACATAAATAAATAAATAAACTTTTAAAAAATAAAATAAAATGAAAAAAAATGTATCCATGGACGTACCATGGTGATGACATCATTCCCTATCAAAGGGATTGCTGCTCTTTGTTGATAATCTTTGACTTCCCATATGTATTGAAATGGCCTTAAGTCAAAAAATTTGCCTCAGTTATAATTACTGTCATGGTAACTGACGTTACATACTCATGTATGACGTTTCGGTAACTGACGTTACACATTTTAAAGTGTTCATTTTGACTCTCCAGTATGCCAAGTATCCTTATTTCTGGTATTAAAAGAAAGGCATATGGGCATACATTAGAAATCCAAAGTTACATCATACAGCTCACTTTCTTTGATGAATAAAGTTTAAAATTTCATGTTTTTGGTAACTGACTTTACATCCATCACTGTCAAACCAATTAAAAGTTTTTATCAAATTCTGTAAAGCAACCAGCTTTTTTTTCTATCGTGTGGTAAAAGACTTCTCTGGTAACTGCATACATATAAAAGATTGTTGTTTAGAGTACTAGTAAAGTGGATATACAGAGAGTAAGTTATGTGACAATACACTCTTTTTACCATTGAGTTATAGGCATATTTTGGCAGCCATTTTGAAAATCAAAATGGCCACTTTTATTGAAAAACATAATGATTCTTAAAACTTCAACTCAAGTATTGTCTGAAAATGTATGGTGTTTGAAACAAATATCATTTTGAATTTTTGACACCTGTGTCCTATGTACCGTGGAATTGCCCAGCTATAAATGCATGTAGTGTCCAGGAGGATAACGCATAATGGCTATACACTGGTTGTGTACGGATGTACAAGTGTACAGTACATGGCTATGTACAGTACCTCACAAGCTGATTGACGGTCCATACAAGGCATCTAAATCCATTTAACTTGAAAATTACTACAATTATTTTGAAGTTTATGAGCACAATTCATTAAATGGGCCATTCCATAGTTTTTATACATAGCGCTTTTTTGAGGGACAGTTACAAGTGTAAATGCATTCAACCTCTCCGTATTGATTCAATTGTCTTCAATATTACTAATACTGTACAGTCTTAGGCCTAAAAATTACCATAATTAAGGAGATAAATAAAATGTAAATAAAAATAATATATTTGCCTTACTGAGGTAAAATATGTTATTGACAGAGAGCTAAAGGACAAGGCGTCTGCCTTTCTGATGTGTAGCAAATAACTTTACTGATATTACCTGCAGGCATGTAATTGTTAGATTTAGACACATGTGTGATGCATAATATCACTTGTATACAATAATCTTACACAGGTGAGAGTGCGTTCGTGGAGATGTAGCACATTCGAGGGTATTTACAATTGTGAAACATGCACGAGGCGAAGCCGAGTGCATGTTGCACTACATTGTAAATACCCGAGAGTGAGCTGCATCTCCACTAATGTCATGAACTCAAACCTGTGTATCATTTGATTTATAAAATGGGTTGAAAACTTAAACAGCATTTTTCATGTACCTTTGTGGGTCAATACCAGTCAGCTACATGTAGCACTCGCTCAAAAGTCAAGATGTCCGAAGATGTTCGTCCCAAACATTTACGCACGTCGCACTCGGAAATCCCGCACATAGTACTGTACGTATGAGAGTATATGTACGCCACATGTTATGGCACAAGAAAGGCCGGCTGGCAGCCCGAACTAGAAGTTGTTTACAGGATTGACAGTGCGTATAGTAGCGTGCGAAGCACTTGTAACAACTGATTGAGTGTGCACTGCTAGTGTAAACATTGTGAAGTCAGTGACTTTACGCTTTTTTGCACGGCAGGCCGGCCCATGCATGTTCATAAGAAAATCATGTACGCACACGTGACTCATTTCAGCGCTTCCAATTGGCTACATTCTTGAACCCATTTGGATACTGCTTGGATACTGCTTGGTAAAAGGTACTAAATGGGTGCAAGATTTAAAAGCAGGTAAACCCATTTGCACCTCTCAATCATCACTTGTGTACATGCCCTGTATGAAGGACATGTCTGTGATATTTGGAGATCAGTAATCACTGTACAGCTGAAGATAATCAAATTCAGTGAATGTCCCCCCCCCCCACCCCCCCCAAAAAAAAAAAAAAAAACTAGAAATGTCGCTATGGCGACTGGTATGCCTCCGCCATAATGCATGATTCTCCTAATAGGTATATAGTACATGTGGACAATATGTGATTACATTTTCACAAAATTGGCAAAATATTAAAATGACAAGTTTGTCACAAATGTGTTGAATATTCACCTTACTTGACCTAGGTTTAATTGGATGAATAGGAGAGCATGTATTTGGGGATTTAAGGACTTTAACTTGACTGTGACCCATTCCTAAGTTTATGCATTGAGTAATTTTCAAGGTAGGGAGAAAAAGTGCAATTTCTGTATTGAATAGTAAATTGATACCATTTCATCTGGCCTTTGACCCTAAGATTCATACAATAATCACTGTCAGGCAGAACATGCATAAATATGTAGTAAGTTTCAAGATAACTTGAGCCACTTCCGAAATATGGTGGAAAAAGCTAGTTCAGCACTTTCACTTGATCTTTGACCTTTTGACCTTTGAGGGAAAAAAAGAAAAAAAAAAAAGGAACTTTCCAGAGAATCTCTAGTAGGTTTTACATGCATACACAAAGTGTTAAAAAAAATAGTCCTGCTGGCATTTGCATAAATATGAGGGAAAAAGTAAACTTTATAAGTGTTGCCTTTGACCTTTGACCCCATGAACCCTAAATTTTCTATATAATCACTGCCAGTCAGTACATGTATATATACTATGTTCCATTAAGATACCTTGAACAATTTCCAAGCTATGGAGAAAAAAAGTGAAGTTTTAATATTTTTACTTGACCTTTTGACCTTTGACCTTTGACCTCATGACCCCAATCTTTCACCAGAGAATTTTAATTGGGTAATACATGTATAGACTAAGTTTCAAGAAAATATCTTCTGGCATTGCATAGATATGGTGGAAATAGTGAAATTTTACATATTTAACCTTGACCTTTTACCTTGAGCATGTGCACCCAAAATTTGATAGGCACAACTTCACTCCCTAATACACATACATGCCAAGTTTCATTAGGACACCTCAAAAGGTTTTTTAGTTACGCTGTCCACAAAATTCATTACGGACGGAAGGACGGACGGAAGGACGGACGGACGGACGGACGAAAGGACGGACGGATGGACGGACGGACAACCCAAAAACATAATGCCTCCGGCACCACTTCGTGGCGGAGGCATAAAAACTAGTATAAATCATGCTTGCGTCTCCTTGACTCCAATATATGATGAGCATCTAAGTTTCCTCTCTACGAAAAAGCCAAAATCAGAAACAACGGTTTCTTAATCCGGTCAGGAACCAAAAACGAAATTTAGATAGCAAAATCTTCCGTGAAAAGCAGGTGAAATTTACGTAAATTCAACTGATTATAACGTCATGACAAGAACCGATATTATACGCAAATTTGTTATCAAAATAAAGATCAAAGTCTGGAGAACAACTTATCGTGACTTGTAACCATAATGAATGCATGTAAAGGTCGCTGCACTGTGAAAACCAAAGCCCTGTTAAACTCTCGCAAAATCTCGCAAGCAAGAGACACGTTTGGAACGCAAAGATCGTCAACGAGAGTGCTGAATAAATCTTGCCGGATCGGCTCATTAGCATACGTGCTGCGGACTGACTGGTACAGTATATCACTTTCTTTGCGCGACATCTGCACTCCTGTGCAGTGCGCAAAAAAAGTTGAATGCCACGTGACACGTTTTGACCAATCACCATGCTTGAAATCGGCTAGCTATTTTATAAAATAACTTACATAGCCTTCTGCACTGTGGTCCCTGAGGCTGGGAAACTGTGTGACTAAAGCCTTGGCAAGAGATGACTTCACATCACTGGCAGGACTGGAAGGAAGAGAAACATGACATACAACATTAAAAGAAGCACATGCTGTGAAAGTGGAAATTTCCACAGTAAGGAAACTTTTAGGTAATCACGCAACATTAAACTAGTATGCACAAAAAGAGAGCAAGAATATTTTAACCTGGTGTTACCCCTATGCATGTGTAAATTTTTTATTTCTTTGTTTTAAATTTTATGTTTACAGATGTAAATTCCAAAAAGTAAATTCAGTTTTTGAACATTCCTTGGCCTTGGTAAAATGTAAGCAAGAACAGAGTACTGGACATCCCAAAAGAAGGGGAAATTGGGAACCCGCCTTGAAAAAAGGTCCATGTTCTCTTCAGATTTATCCCCTGTACAAGAAGAACAATTACTTTTCATGGACAAATTCACAAGAAGTACTTTTGTTAATATGTTTTATGATTGGTAGGTGTCTACGTGCTTGAAATCACAAAATGTATGATTGTACATGTACAAGAATGCCCATGTTTTGGGGGTTTTTAATGTTTATATAAATTGTATACACATTTCAATGACTACAAAAAGAAAGAAAAATATTTGAACTTGATGACAGGTAATAACACTATATTTATTTCTGAAAAATTTAAGATGTGCGTACCAATAATTCATTTTGCCCCTCTGAGCGAAAAAAGAAGAAAGAATCATTTACACAAACGTGTCCACTTGTATACTGTGAGGGCATGGTAACCTAATATCATTCAATGTGACTATTTTGGGCTGCCACTGATGTAGTGTAAAGTACAAATTGCCTTCAGGATGCTGTATCCTTACTGGCCACCAGGGTCCCATTTCATACACAGGGTTTTCAGCCCATCAGGGAAATCAGGGAAAATTATTTTACCTTTTTCCAGTCAGGGAATTTGATAGAAATGCCTCAAATCAGGGAAAAGTCCAGGAATTTTGATTGGTCCAAAAATTGAAAGAAGTCAGTCAGACTCTGTTATATTTTGTTGCATATTAAAACAATATCCAAATGGATGACTAGCTATGGTGTTTTTTTAGTGTAGCCTCTTTGACTGCAGTACAAGTACAGCTATAGTGCATGATCTAAATAAGGCCTCTAACTTTAAGATGATTGTGTACACTAAGCCAACAGGGAGTAGCACCCCTTGCCTCCAGTGCTGCTTCTCCTTTCACACCATGTTGGGGAACTGGAGATTTTGTCACTCAGCCATTCTCAGCCATTTTACCCAGTTACTGAGGACCCAGCTTCAGGTGCTTGCTTGCATTCATAGCAATAAATGAGCTTTAACCCTAAAAAGACTGCGGGGGGGGGGGGGGGGGGCCTAAAAGGCCCTCCCCCCTCGACATTTCACGCGATTACTCAGCAACACGCAATGCTCTCGCCGCGATGCTCTATGACTTTTTTCTTTCGAGTTTCCCGCACATTTTGACACCAAATTTGTGACTCCCGGGGGTACGGTTCTGAAGTTACATAACTTTTTGTACATGTACGTGAGACCGAAAATGGCTCAAAAATGTGATTTTGTGTACAAAGTCAGTACAAATTGAGTTTTATCACATGGTTCATATAAATATGCTTATTTTTACTCTCAATGGCTAAAATCAATTTGTTTTAGTAGTATTATGCTTCAAAAAGGGTCTGCCACAAATTTTGCTGAAAAAAACAACGAAAACAAAAGGTCGAAAAAACAAAGAAATACATAAGAAATTCATAAAACAATAAAATAAATAAGAAATCAATTTTGATACCGAATTTTTTTTCAAGTACATTTGCTAAGAATGCTACAAAGAATATCTAGACCAAAAATGAGCACTTTTGGAGCTTTATTTACTGATTTAGATAAAAAAGTCTGATTTCTTGCATAAATTAGCATAATTAATCAAAATAAAATAAAAGAAGACTATTTTGGAAAATTTAAATATACGATCTTGTAGATTACATCGCACACTACCATTGTGCAAATTTCCGCGGCGATCGCGCGATCCACGGCCGAAATCTTAAGGGGGGGCCCTTTAGGCCCCCCCCCCCCAGTCTTTCGAGCTACCAAAATAGCCCAGTCTTTTTAGGGTTAAATATATGTATAATGCAGAAGAAAAACATGTATATGCCTCAGCAACTGGGTTAAAATGGCTGACAAAGTTGACTATGTTTATTCATTATCGTCCCTGTATTTCTTAGATAGGTCCTGTGTTATTGCATCATCTGCTAGAGTGACTAATTATGACCTTTTGTAAACCTGTGAATTAGCATCATGTCTTGTAAACTCAGAAAGGATTGGTTGGACAAAAAGAAATACAAGGACTGGATTCGGGAAGTTCCTGATGGTCCAACTAAAGCTTACTGTCACATGTGTAAAAAGACAATAGACTGAAGCAACATGGGACAAACAGTGCTCACATCTCCGATGAAAGGGGAAAAAACATATACAAGTTCTTTCCCTGAAATCAGGAGCAACCCCACAGCAGTCCATCAAAGCATTCTGCAGTAACAGCGATCAGGCTGATGCTGTGCCATCTACATTAACTCAAGACAATGAACACTCAGAAACAAATGTCAATGCACCTCAAACTTCTGCAAGAAACACAATCACACAATATGCCACCTCAACGGATGTCAAGAAAGCAGAAATCATCTGGGCCCTGAAGTCAGTCATAGCAAAGAGGGATAACGGCGGGACTGACCCTAGCATGTTTGGTTCCTCTTCCCGCGTCAGATAGTTCATGTAGAGAGACGGCATGGGGACCGTTACAATATACAATGCACATGTGTGCACACAAATTACTGCGTTTAGAGCAGACTCTGCAGAATGGGATATAGTGAAAATTTGGTTTTCAATGTTTCGTTAATCGCGTGTTTACAAGTGGTAGGTCGAGAAATTGAACCTCATTGTATCCAATCAGATTGCTTATGTTTTTCTTTATCATGGTGCACCAAAAATGTCCTCATTATAACCGGAATCTCGTTCTAACCGAGCTCGTTAACACAATTACCAGCCAGCTACAGTATATAACTCCACGCCAGACAATCCATGTGCAGAAAAAAAACATGACACTCATAGGGATTGTTTAGGTTAACACGCTGTTGCGAATTTAAAACCTGGGTAGATTTCAAGAATCTTTAAACTTTCTTATATTTAGATAGGAATGTAGGGTAGTGCAAATCAGTCATCTCTCTATGCTGGTAAACCAAGTTCATCACTAATTCACCGTGATACCAAACTTTAAGCTCATCGATTTCTGCATTCCATCACTTCGATCTTTTAATTTTTGTTTTCTCACCACAAATTTCAGGTTACTAAATACTTGAAACAACTCCATAAGAAATAATACAGAGCCATGCAGCTTGTGACTTACTACCAGCCATAATTCTTGACAAGATGATTGACCAGAATTCTGACCAGAGAATGTCTGACAGCAGTTGATGGTTTGTCCTCTGTCTCCAGTTCATGCATAACACTTCGCCCGGAAGAGTGCTTCCCAAGAATATCTCTGATATCCTGGTATGGAAACAGGAGAAATGTGCTGACAAGTTGGAGTTATCTCACAAGTGTGTTCCTTTATCAGTTCAGACATGCAAACTGCTCTTAGCTCAAATTTTCTCTTGAAAGTAGGGTGTTAATCTTGCAAATCCTTAATTCAAACAATATCTCACGTAAGGAATAGCAGACTTACAGAAAAGAAGAAACAGAATCTATGTAATCAGCACACATGAATAATACAGTTTGTGCTGCAACACCACAATTTTCTATAGGGACAAATCTATGTTTCACAGCTGGGATGACAAGAACTTGTATCTCATATTTTGGTTAATCCCTTTTTGGGGGGATTAATTGTCAGATGATCAGTTAATAAGTGATGCCTAGTCCAAAACCTAGCTGTCTCATCTAGAAAAAAAAAAAAATGAAGCCACCACAGCTTGTCAAAGGAAGCGTAATCCATTTGTTACAGTGCTTTGGCTGCAATGTTTTCTCGCTCTCCTGAATATTTGACATTTTTTAGATACAAAGTTTTGTCACCCCAATAGCAATTTGAAACTCACAAACTTACAAACTCAGGCACAGGATCTGGCGGGAGCGAGCGATCCAAGGTTGATAGAGAGCTGGATGGTGGGTGTCCCGGGGACGGGGCAACATTGAGGTCAGACTGAGGAGATTGAGAGTCTCCACACATTGAGTCACTGAGAGGACTCGGTAGGTCATTCACCTTTTCCATCATGTAGGTCATCCCATCTGGCAGTTCCAATTTGACGACCTTTGACACACACAAGAGAAGAGAGACCCGTTGTTATACCTAGTGTGTCTTGTCTTGAGGCAGAAGTACATGTACAAGTGTGCTCCAACTTTTCATAAAAGATGGTGTGAGTTATCAGACTTTGGTGGCATTGAAATACGTTTGATGACAGGGATATGAAAAACTGATCTAGCACAGTCACAAGATATATTTCCTCTTTTGATTTGATAAAGATGAATGAAACACTACACAAGAAGCTACACACATCACTTGCTAATACCATGTCATCACTGAACTGTCTGCATTGAATAAACAAACACTGTGAATATATCTATCTACATCAAGGACTTTAATAACAACGAATACAAACATGATATACCGTACATCACTGGCTTTTTCAGTGTCATATTGTGTACCACATATCACCACTGAGCATACAAATCTTCATTAAAGGGGATGGCTAGTAACTGATCAGTGGGAATGCCTGTTGGATGATTGTTCCAATTCTTGTTGGATTCATTTAAGAGTACATTATACATCTATTGTTGTGAGAAAATTATTTGCTTCAGAATGGTCTTATATTCACATAATGTGCAGTATAATGCCCCGTCACTGTACAGGCATGCTAACCTGGAAACATTAAACTGCACATTACTTGAATATGAGACCATTCTGAAGCAAATAATTTTCACACAACAATAGATACATAATGTACTCTTAATGAATCCCACAGGAATTGGAACAATCATCCCCCAGCATTCCCACTGATCAGTTACTAGCCATCCCCTTTAATGAAGATTTGTATGCCCAGTGGTGATATGTGGTACACAATATGACACTGAAAAAGCCAGTGATGTACGGTATATCATGTTTGTGTTCGTTGTTATTAAAGTCCTTGATTCCACTTCCCACTGATCAGTTACTATAGCCATCCCCTTTAAGCTGTCCTTTTATAACATTACATATAAACAAATGTATGTAGGTTTCCTGAATAATTGTAATGTAGTAATAACCATGTAATGATTTTTAAAGGATGGGGTCAATTAGAGAATGATTTTGATGTCATTGTACAAACTAGGCTGAGAGTTTTAAGGTGATGACATTAGAACAGCATTATGTTTGTACTATGTATGTACAGCTGTGCAATTGCAATTGGTATCATGTGTGGTAAAAGCCTGTGCAACACACAAATTCAAATACTTTGTTTTATGTTTGATTTTGCTTAGACTTCTTTCACTGTCCGAAACATACTGTCCATTATCATAGAGAAGTATTTCATTTGAATCACATTCCAACATTCCATCACTAAGTAATTGATGTTATAAAATGGGTTCAAGAATGTAGCCAATTGGAAGCGCTGAAATGAGTCACGTGTGCGTGCATTAATTTCTCACTAACATGCACGGCCTGACTCACAATGTTTACACTAGCAGTGTGCACTCAATCAGTTGTTACAAATGCGTCGCGCGCTACTATACGCGCTGTCAATCCTGTAAACAACTTCTAGTTCAGGCTGCCAGCCGGCCTTTCTTGTGGATACATGTGGCGTACATATACTCTTATACGTACATGCTCACAGTACTTTTATGTGCGGGATTTCCGAGTGCGACGTGCGGAATATGTTTGGGACGAACATCTTCGGACATCTTGACTTTTTGACTTGAGCTAGTGCTACATGTAGCTGATTGGTATTGACCCACAAAGGTATGTGAAAAATGCTGTTAGTTTTCGACCCATTTTATAAAACAAATGATGCACAGGATTATTTTGTGGCATTAGTGGAGATGCAGCTCACTCTCGGGTATTTACAATGTAGTGCATGTTTCACAATTGTAAATACCCTCGAGTTGGCTACATCTCCACTAACGCACTCTATCCTGTGCATCATTTGTATATTAACAAGAGCTGTGTCTACAACTACAGTCAACCTTTGCTAGTACATCAGTCATTTTGAAAGAGCTATTACAATTGTATGCAGGTACTTTATTATTACAGAATTTGTCATCACAGATGTACATTGTATCATACAGTATTAAGTAATTCAAACTGCCTTAAGACATATCAGGTAGAACAATTGCAATCATTTTCCATTGTAGTTCATCATCATTTCAACTTACCATAATCATCGTGGTTTCAAGGCAACATTTTATATAATGATCAAGGCACCTGCCTAGCTCTCACAATGAAGTATGTAGTTTAAAAGTAGGAAAGTTATATATTCGTTACAATTTTTTTTGGTGAAAATCACAGAATTTTAAGCACAAATTAAGGGACAGCCAAAAATACTACTTAACGCCAGAGATATAGTGAGGTGTTAGTGATTGGTAACCTACCCCAGCTGGAAAACTGTTCCTGCTTTCCTCCACACTATCATCCTCCTGATCTTCATCTGGGGGAAAGTTGTCAAATTCTGCCTGTCCTGAACTGGACATGTTGGGTCCTGAGTTCTCCCTATTCACATCAGAGTCTGCTCCAGTTTGGAGGGCTAATTTCCTGAGTAAGATTGGGTCCTCCTCTCCCAGAACAGAGTGTAAAATTTGGTAACAGGGTCCGACTGTAATGCATCCTTTCTTCTTATTTTCTAAGCGAGCAATGCGATAATTCTGTTTGCACTGCTTGAGCTTGACTCGGAGCTGTGAAGCTGAGCGAGGGAAGCCAGCTCTATGCATGGCTTCAGACAGAGATTGGTAAACGCGAGCATCTCGTACCGTACCATCCAATCTCTCCTGTACGGCCTTACTGCTCCACTGTTTCAGAAGGAAGCGGGTCTCATGATCAGACCAGTTAGTGCCATGACCTGCCAGCATTCCCCCTCCAGTGCTTGGTGCAGAGATCACTGAGCTGGGCTCACTGGTGGTTGGAGCACTGGGAGCAGGAGTAACATTAACAGGGACAAACCGCTGTGCAGGGGTACTAGGGGAGCTGGACGTAGTAACAAGTGAGGCTGACAAATCAGGGCTTGCCCGGCTGGAGGCAGCTGGTGATGTTCGTACAGCGGTGTGCTGGAATTCATTTTGTATCAAATAAAAGATAAATCTGTGATTTAGTCTACTGTAATAACATTCATATATTCATGATTAACTCATAAAATAAAAAAAATCACAAGAGCCTCCTCTTATCTTGACACAAATTCCTGAATATTTGTTATTCTTTACAAAGTCCTTAGAAAATACACCACAAAACCTTGTATGCTCTATAATCCTTTGATACAATTGTGAAATTGCGAAAAAATGTCACGTGACCAACACCCCTGAACCGATTGATGACGCATAAGCACGGAGTTGTGCTCAGTTAGCAGACGCCGCTCAGCACGGACATATTAGGTAGTCCTTTTCGCCGCATTCACGAGTATTATACAGTGGAAGGAAGCCCCACCGCCGTGCTTATCTACCGATGAACGCCACACGGTGGAGCTGAATTCACGAGTATAAACAGGCGAGTCGCCGTAGTACTATTAGTACAGACACGCAGTGGTGGGGCCTATTTCACGAGTTTGCCTACAAATCTATGTAAGCTTAGCGCTGTCCGAGTGCGAAGTATCCTTTTCTCGCCACAGTCTTCATGGTCTTACAGTGAAAATAATAGATATTCAAGCGTACCACAGTTGTAATCTGTATTACTGGCAGTATGAAATCCGATACAATTCATTAATATTCTTTTGTCCAAAGGCTTAGCCAATGACAATAGTGCAGCGCAGCGCTAGCTATGCGCTCGCTAGCTCACTCCCCCGCCAGCGCTAGCCGCCAGCCGGTGCTGTCGCTGCGCTGCGCTTGCCTTGCTAGCTCGCTGGCTATGGCTAGGCTGGTCGGACAGTCGATATCGACGACTCCGATCTTTGACGTCATCACAATTTAGAAGTGATAGTGCGCCGCATGGGGCGAAAGTATAGAAAGTTTTCCAAAACCGAGGAAATTGCATCCATTATGTTAACAAATATGGAACAAAATTCGGAACAGTAAAAAAAAAAAAACCTGTACGACCACAAAATTACTTAGAATTTAACATTTAATATTATCACATCATTTAGAAAAAAAAATTCTAAACCATTTTATTAGGTCTTTAAACAAAGATGTCTCTTAGCTCCAACTCCTCTGAAGTTGCACATAACGTTCACATCAAATTTTCCAGACCATCACATGCTCCTAACTAAGGTTTACGTAGGTTTTGGACTGGAAACCTCAATATCTTGAAAGGGAAGTTTAGGAAGCAATGTACATCAGGGCCAACGGACCATCTCTATAAAGACAGGGGCGCTACAAACTTAAGTCTAATATGACCTGCTTACTGACAGTCACACGATCTATGTGAAGACAGGTCATTCAACTGATGAAGGCTGTAATAATGACAGCTGAAAATTTGGGAGCTACATAACACAAATTTTCAGATTCACACTCTTACTTGCTACTACTGTATGACTATTTGAATCAGATTCAGTGTTTTCTCATCCATACAGGCTAGCAACCCCATCTCGTATCGGATTTCATTATAACGGGATTCCCCTGTGTATATAATGATGAATTTAATGAATGCCCTATTCTTGCTAAATACTGTAAAACCAGAAATTTCCATACAGTTTACTTATTGTCCATCAGTCAAATTCAACTGATATGCAAAATTTGTTGCGTACATTGCAGGTTTTATGAATACTTGGGGATTGTGTATTATGCCTGCAGAGATGTCAGCATATTATCTCTATGAGTAAACCTCATCCCCAACTGAAATGGCTAATTGCAGAATCACAATTAAAAACACTAAAACACTAAAAATAAAAATTACAAGGCATTGCAATTCTTTTCTTCTGTTACAAATCAAACTTCAAAAATATCTTATTAAATCAAAACCATTTACCTAATTCATTAATCTCCTGGTGAATGGATATCAACACTAATACTGAACTCATTAAAGGACATACAGTTGAACCTCTCGTATCCGGACAAGTCGGGACCGGGGCTCATCCGGATAAGGGATTTGGCCGGATACGGGAGACTCAATGCTTTATACATGTACATATACATGTACATACACATGTACTGATGTAGCCCATTGTAGTACCACATAGTAATGTGTATACTGCAACCTTTTCATTGTTACATTTGGGGATGTTTCGAGATGTTGAAATGTCTGAAGGTAAGCAATTTGGAAGGAAATTTGATGCAATGTATGTTAATCATATTGGAAGTAATATGTAATTCATGTGTGTTTGGGTAGGAGTTCTCAAGGAGTTGGGAATCCCCCTTTCTTCCCGTAATTATTAAAAAAAAATCACGGCGAGATTGCGTCCGGATAATAGAGAGATCCGGATAAAGGGAGGCCGGATAATAGAGGTTCAACTGTACATCGCCACATACTGTAAAAGTGGCTCCTTTCGCGTACAGATACTTTTGCAGTTTCCATCGGTGCCGACTTTTTCGTGCGTGTTTAAATTCGCGGTCGGCAAAATCTGTGAATTCACGGTCGGTCAAAACTGTTTTATTTTGCACATGAAAACCCAAACTATAATCCAATTATTCTTTTATTTATTAAATAGAAATTACAATTAAATGTAGGTTTACCTGAAATCCCGTCTCTCGAGTACTTTATAACATGCTTGTACCTACATTGCGCGGAATCTTCGTGTGTGCATGTGCGCTATAGTATTGTAACAAGCAGCGAGTTCAAAACACTTTCGCGTGATGTTAAATTCGCGGTTCAACCTCAAAGCGCGAAAATAAAACCACCGCGAAAGAAACCACTTTTACAGTACCTGTTTTGTTTCCTTGGGCAAGTGTGGTTGTGGCATGACATGGCTCTTCTTCTGTGGTGAAAGATGAACATTAGGAAAAAATAGCAAACACACATTTTGTTCATCAAATCAACTTGGATTTGTATCTATTAAAATGAACTTCTCTCCTTCCGGTCGGGCATTATAAACACGCAGCGTGCTAAGCGATTCTGCCACACGGAAGATCCGAAGATCTTCTGCGAAACTTAAATCTATCTATGTATGCTATACACAACACAAATTTACATTGATATTCAGTCTTTCGGCGATATATGTCAAGTGACTGATAGCGCTATTCAACTTCCTGCGAGTGGCCGCGTGGATTCGATCAATATACAGTTCCAAAGATTAACCGGGAATCGTTTCGACCAGATTCCATTCTCATTTTCAGTGATCGACAACAAAAATAATGTTAAGTAGCGACTTGAAGTAATATTGAGAAATATTCGTGAAGTCCAATTCTTTATACAGTCCTACATAATTCAGATGAAATTGTTTCTGTCATGCAACCAATTGAAAATTTCGTGTGGTGTCGGCGTGTCCAAGTAAGTTGATTGAAAAGGATATGTGAATTAATATTTACCAATAGGTCTTTATATTGTTTTTAAAAAAAAAAATCAAACATGGCCATGCGGTCTTTTAAGAGTCATCTTCACTTTAACATTTGTAATTTCAAGTCCAAGTTGCCAGTCAAAGCAATGTGGTCTCCAACACAAAACAAAGGGATATTGTGTGTGTGTGTGTGTGTGTGTGTGCCTGTGTGTGTGTACGTTTACATGAAAACGTGATTTCTACATGGACGAAGGTGAATACTCCATATTAAAAAGAAAAAAAAAAAAGATATAAGTATTTTGTTTCATGTTCTTATGGGGTTCGAACCCGTACGTGTGCAACCTCACGTCTCTTGTGACGTCGCCTTTATCCTCTCGGCCATGTACGTCTTGACGAGAAAATATGAGGAACGTAAGCTTATATGTGAAAGATGATTCAGGAATCGTTTGTTCCACATTCCATTCTCATTTTCAGTTTTTAGCTGCAAAATTATCAACCTGATGAGGAGATTTGAAAAAATAAAATGCATGATTACTGCAGCTTATTGTCTGAGCTACGACATACAACAGTTTCAGAGGAAATGGAGCAAAATCAGCTGAGATAAAGGTGCTTAAACGTTGTCAAGTCAATGCATGGTTTAAAAAAAAAAAAATCACCTCCCATAGACATAACACGTCAACTTGTCTGATTTTGAGTCTTTACCTTTAATCACAATTTGAAGTGTGATGGTAAGTCTTCTCGAACTAAGAGTGTGGAATGGAAGCTTCTACGTGAAAGATGAATCATGACGATCACCCGTGACCGACACATCTTCAAAGGGATCAGTTCTTAGAAGTGGAAGCCCTCGTGCCAAGATATTGTCTCAGCAATTCCAAAGCAATGATACCCTTACATTTAGGTATACCATAATTTCCCTCTGAAATCATTGGTATTATTCATGTACAATTGCTTGCCTTGTCCATAAACTTTGCTTTACAAACTTTCAGTGAAAGGTGTCATAACATAATTCTGTAACTCCATTAGCAGTGATTGACTACATAAATAAAGATATATCAAATTGAACGCTTAGCGCGTATAACTAAGGGGGATTTTAGCCTGATGCTGTGTTATTCACTGCTCAGATACCAACAACACTCATCACCTACGGTTACGTATAGAGAAATAGCCATGACGAAAATAAGGTTTTCCTTTTCTTTGGCAGATAGACACACAACCCATTTGAACACACTATAATTGACATGGAGGGACATGAAAAAGTTCATTACTACTACTAAACAGTGATGCCTTCTACTCATGTGGCATAAGATACCTCTATAGCAACATAAAACCTGTCTACAATTCCGTTATTGGGTCAAACAATAACAACCTGGAATTTCAAAGAGACGAGCGAGACGCCATACACCTGGCCTAGAGTTAATTTATTCAGTTGCCATTCCTGCTCCAGTTGAGTTATGTAAATTATTTTCCAACCTGTCTTGTGCAGTGTAACAGGAACAAACGTAGAGAAAAGGAAAGAGAAAACGAAAGGTGGCAAGCGGGGCACTGTATACCAAGGGCAATTTACAACATTACGTATGATAAATAAAGCAAATCCAACCTCCAGCCTCCGACAAAAAAAGGGAACTTGAGTGACTGTGTGTCGTGGGGTAATGACATCGGAATGAAGCTGAACTGCCAAAAGAAAAACAAAGAAAGAGAGAGAAAAAAAAATAATAGCGTCCTGCGGGTCCCGAACATCTCGTCCTAAGGTAGTGCATAATAACCATGCAGCGCGCTAAGCGACTATAAAGCCACACGGCTGTCCCGAAGATTGGATATGAAATTCATATCTTTATATCATTTACAACATGAAAAAGTTCATCACTACTACTAAACAGTGATACCTTCTATTCATGTGGCACAAGATACCTCTATAGCAACATAAAACCTGTCTACAACTCCGTTATTGGGTCAAACAATAACAACCTGGAATTTCAAAGAGATGAGCGAGACGCCATACACCTGGACTAGAGTCAATCAATTCAGATCCCATTCCTGCCAGTTATCTAAACGTACACATTCCTACCTATCCTGTTACAATATAACAAGAACCAATGAAGAGAAAAGGAAAGAGCAAACGAAAGGTGGCAAGCGGGACACTGTAACAAGGGGCAATTTACAACATTAAATGTGACAAAATTAATGAAGCAAACCCAATCTCCAAACTCCAATACAAAACAAGGGAAATAGAGCAGCCGTGTTCACGGGTTACGTATACTTGATAAAATAATACGATAAATGACATCGGAGTAAAGCTGAACTGCTGAAAAAAAAAAGAAAAAGAAAGAAAGTGAAAAGTCCTGCAGGAGTCAAACTTCTTGCCTTCCGGTATGGCGTTATGAACACCCAGCGCGCTAAGCGATTACGCCACACGGCTGTCCAGGAGATTGTATGCGAAACTTAAATGTATAATAATACTATCGTGACAGTGTTGCCTGAGATGGCGCTATTCAACTTCCCACAAGTGGCCGCATGGATTCAACCAATATACAGTTGCAAAGAACAATCGGGAATATTTCCGTACAGATTGCATTCTCATTTTCAGTTTTTAACTACAAAATTGTCGACCTGATGAGGAGATTTGAAAATATAAAATGCATGATGACTGCAGCTTATTGTCTGAGCTACAACATACTTAAGTTTCAGAGGAAATGGAGCAAAATCAGCTGAGATAACGGTGCTTAAACGTTGTCAAGTCAATGCATGGTCTAAAAAAAAATCACCTCCCATAGACATAACACGTAAACTTGTCCGATTTTGTGTCTTTACTTTTAATCACAATTTAAAGTATGATGACGTCATTAAATTTCAAAACTATGACATGGACTTGAAAGGCAAATGTTCAAAGTACAACATATCTGAATTTGGGATAATATTGAGCTTAAACAATAGAGATACGAGCAAATGAATGTCAGAAACAGTACCTCAAAAAAATTAATTCCACTTTTTTTATTTCAGATGATGATATGATGACGTCATCGAGTTTTCCTGGCAATATTGATACTTGAAACGATATTTCCAATTCATGCTTTTGTAATATGCTATAAAAACATAGGGTCACCGGACGTTTTTAAGAGCTATGGCGAAATAAACAAAGACATGTTTTTCGCTATATTTGCACATAGAGGCGAACACGAAATTTCAACTTGGACGCCAGTGCATTCCTTTGTTATAGGTCAAAATTGATCGGAAATCAATGGATATTGTTACTCAATGTATCAGGAATCCAAATCTGTCAAAAAATGTGTATTTTCATGTTGCTTACGCGCGCACTGCGCGCAAAAATACGCAGACGGACGCGGACGCGCGGAACGCTTAAAATTGTCTGAAACTTCGAGATTTCCCATTGGAAAGTTGTTTTGACCCTTTTAAAAGTTTGACGCGAGCGTACGCGCGTGTAATGATGTCCTAGGTAATTAGCACTGAAAAGTAAGATAGAACGCGACATGAACTTTATGTCCACCAAAAATGATACAGAAATGACCTTTAGTTATGAAGTTATGATCGATCATGTAACATGGTCCGAAAATCACAAAATGGCGCCTAGATGATGTCATAGATATGTTACTGGCATGAAAACCATATTGTGGCTAGATTTTGTCATGAGACATGTTGACTGAAAATTTCATGTTATTCCGTAATGTCATTCTTGAGATATTGACGACACAAAATTGTCCAGAAAGAAAGAAGAATAATATACAAATGATGCACAGGATAGAGTGCGTTAGTGGAGATGTAGCGCACTCGAGGGTATTTACAAAATGAAACATGCACGAGGCGAAGCCGAGTGCATGTTGCACTACATTGTAAATACCCAAGAGTGAGCTGCATCTCCACTATGCCACGAAATAATCCTGTGCATCATTTGTTTTATAAAATGGGTCGAAAACTAACAGCATTTTTCACGTACCTTTGTGGGTCAATACCAGTCAGCTACATGTAGCACTCGCTCAAGAGTCAAGATGTTCGAAGATGTTTGTCCCAAACATTTACGCACGTCGCACTCGGAAATCCCGCACATATAAGTACTGTACGTATAAGAGTATACGTACGCCACACGTTATGCACACAAGAAAAGCCGGCCGGCAGCCCGAACTAGAAGTTGTTTACAGGATTGACAGCGCGTATAGTAGCGTGCGACGCACTTTAACAACTGATTGAGTGTGCACTGCTAGTGTAAACATTGTGACGTCAGGCCGTGCATGTTAGTGAGAAATTGATACACGCACACCTGACTCATTTCAGCGCTTCCAATTGGCTACATTCTTGAACCCATTTTATAATATGACCATTTTATAAGTGACACAAGTACAGGGGATATGATACATACCTCTACAGAATCTCGCTTGACACGTTTTACCGTAGAGGGTGGCTGATTCCGATCCACTGCAGCCTTCTTGTGGCCGTATACCTCCTTCTTCTTCAGAACATCGTTATTCTGCAGAGGAGACCGCTCATATTTGAATTTGTTGATGAGTGACTCTTTCCAGGTATCCTTCAATGAAACATGAAAATCGTAACTTTATACAAGCAACAAAAAATGTACTTGCATTCATTACTCAACTAAAGGAATTCCTAATATTATACATTGAATAAAAATCACTACAAATTGTCTACCTCACATCCCCTTGGTGATTCCATGCACCTAACAAGGCCGATCTTGATCAAATGGAAAACACCTGGCATACATATACTGTACATGTACTACACAATTATACAATTGTACAATCAGGTCCAATGAGGCACATCACAGTTAGTCCATGGGCCAGGCCAGATATTGGTACCATCTGAGGTGGCAAAACCTTTTTGGTGTCATTTTGTTTGTCGGGCATAGATATGCTTATCAAGCTATGATAGCATTTCCAAATGAGTAGCTTAGTCCTAATAAATGAATTTTTAACCCGTTTGGTTTCGCTGTTATATCCCTTTACTTCTGAATCGAAACTAACCGCTATAGAAAGAAGAGCACTGTCTTCTGTATGTCCACAGGTGTTCTGTCGTAAACGCGGTGCGCTTAGTCTTTATTCAAGGCAGCGAAGGGAATATCCAAGGGTTATGATGTCCACAGCGCTTTATTCAAGACGGCGAAGGGAATATCCAAAGCTAATGATACAGTGTATATCCCTTTATCTAAAAAGCAAACAAAAAAATAATTCCTAGTGGATTTTGCCGTATTTTTCAATTATTCATCATTTTCCGGTGAAAACGCTACGGTGAAAACGCTAATGCCACGCCACTGTCGTTTTATTTCCATCCAACAATGAAAGATAATGCAGAAACAATGTACCGGTACACTACGATACATTATAATAAATAATATTGTACATGAGCAGAGTGATTTTTGTTTAAAGCTGATGTATTTGTTGAAAGGGTAGTGTAAAAACAGCATAGATAATCCCTTTTATTAGGAACTTTAGATATGATAACATCCACGAGGAATTGCTTTTTTGTTTGTTTTTTAGATAAAGGGATATACACTGTATCATAGGCTTTGTATATATTCCCTTCGCCGTCTTGAATAAAGACTAAACGCACAGCGTTTAGCTCTGGACAGCATCACCCTTTGGATATTCCCTTCGCCGCCTTGAATAAATACTAAGCGCACCGCGTTTACAACAGAACACCTGTGGACATACCATGAGCTCCATGGACATACAGAAGACCGTGCTCTTGTTTCTATAGCGGTTAGCCTCAATTCAGAAGTATAGGGATATAAAAACGAAACCAAATTGGTTAAAAATTCATTTATTAGGACTAAGCTACTCATTTGGAAATGCTATCATAGCTTGATAAGCATATCTATGCCCAACAAACAAAATGACACCAAAAAGGTATTGCCACCTGAGATGGTACCAATAACCAATTTTTCGCCTCTTGGCCCATGGACTAAGTGTATGCAAGGGAAATCTATGCTTACATATCCTGACGAATTCTGAGCTCTGTCCTTCAGTACAGGAAATCTTGCAACCAGGGTACTGCACACAAGTTTGTATTGTGATGGGGTAGGGTACCTGCAAGTACAGTACATACAGATGTAAAACAGATGGGCAATTCCGCGGTAACGGAATTACAAATCAGAGAATTTTGGCTCATATTCTTTCACCCTGTATACAGGATTGATTACTTTGCCTTCTCTTGATACGTTTAAAAGATGCAGAGGTACTCACACTGTCACCCCAAATACAAATTTTTTAAATGTTCTCACTTGGTTGGTTACAAAGGAGGTCTATGTGCGATGGTAACGGAATTACCAGAGAATTTAGTCACAACTTCAACTCTGACTTTGGGAGTTGTTTCTCTGAAATCTATAACACATACACTGTAGGTTGTTGTCTGATTTCATCTTTGATTTTGTCGACTTCAATTCAGTTGTATTGTTTTTCAAATATTTCATCACATTTTCCAAGCAGCACGCTTTTTCCCTGTAAAGTCAGTGGTAACGGAATTACACAAATGGTAACGGAATTACGCCTTCTGAAATACACTGGAAAAAATACACATTCTTGGTACTGATGTATTCTGAAATGTCTTGATAAAGATTGCTTAAGCCTTTAGCTATAATATAACCACTAAAGAAGTACTCTCTAGCCTTTGACCTTGAACTGCTACAAGTGTATAGGTGCCAAATGAGTTTTTATTGTCAAAAAACATAAAATGTTCATGCTAACTTGAAGTCGTAACTATGTCAATCAAGATCTCGTAACTTCTAAGTACCACATCCATCAAAATTTGTCTACTTTCAAGTTAAGAATTTCACACTCTGCAGGTAAATGACATCTAAGACACACGGTAACGGAATTACGCTAGAATAGCCCTACACAAGTACAATTCTATAAATCCAGTCAACAATACTCAAATTTTCTTGTATTTCTTTTGTTGATATCATGCAAGACAGATTTCTCTGTTTTCTTCTTCCTAAATATGCCAATAATTGACAATATGTGTGAATTACTTACAAGTATTGTACATAAATATTATGTGCACATGCATAAGAAAATAATGAAAAACTGTCCGGATTGACACTGAATTTAAATCTAAATCATAAAGTGCCAATTTACAGTGCAAGAGCACAGTGTGAGCCCCATTATTGAACACAATGTCTAATATTAAGTGCGAACACTAATGATGCTTGAAACTTTTAATTTGTTAAGTGAAAAGATGCAGTTGTGGTTCAATGACAAATATAACAAATTACAATTCAATCATAAATAGAAAAGAAAAATTTCTTATACGATTATGGTACTGCACCAGTGCTTAAAGGACAAGTTCACCTTCATAAACATAAGGATTGAGAAAATGCAACAATATTAGTAGAACACATCAGTGAAAGTTTGAGGAAAATTGCACAATCGATGCAAAAGTTATGAATTTTTTAAATTTTTGCGTTGGAACCGCTGGATGAGGAGACTACTACAGCTTGTGAGTCATATGCGTACAACAGTATAAAGAAAATGTAAAAGAAAATTCAACATATTTTCACTTTTTTGGCATAATAAAAGTGCACTTGACTTGCCTCTTTCTAAAGGCAGGGGGAATAATATTACCAATAACATTTGTCGGTAACGAGTCAGGGGAATGTGTACTTTTTTCAAAAGATGGAATTTTGTGAAATTCTCTTTATATTTTCCTTATATTGTTGTACGCATGTGACATCTAAGTTATTCATACACTGCAGTAGTCTTCTCATCCAGCGGGTACTGCACAAAAACTTTAAAAATTCATAACTTTTGAACGGATTGTCTGATTTTCCTCAAACCTTCAATGATGTGTTCTACTAATATTGCTACATTCTCTCAATCCTTATGTTTATGAAGGTGAACTTGTCCTTTAATCATTATTATCTATATGTTGTGGCATATATTAATTACTAAAAACTTGTGACATTTTACTAATAGCTGAAGTTGCCCCCTGGTATATAATGTAGTGCATAATTTGATAATTCCCTTTAGTCCTACTTAAGCCCACCAAAATAAAATGAACTAAACTAAAAGGAAATAGAAAACAGCAAAATAACTTTAACAAACTACAACTTTTTGAACCATTAGAGTGAGTCCACCAAATTCTGTTAATTCATAGAAAGGTAAGAGGGCCTCTTTTATCCATCTGCAGCTCACTGTGTTAGAGTTAGATTAATCAACCTGTGAATAATGTTAGTATTTACTTCTGACCACACAAAATTTCCAAATGACGTCTTCAGAAACACAATCATGACTTGGCCTATAATTTTCCTACAAGTTTCCTGTTTTTGTCTTTCTTCTTTGACTTTGTCTATTTTCTCATCCTGAGTGTTGTCATATATTTACTCGTCGAACAAGAAGTGTGCATCTTCTCTTTTGTGGTAAGTTGTATTTTGACTGCCTGAAAGCAAATTATAAAATACACTGTAATGGCACTTGTATGAAAGGAAACTGGATTGTACAGCAAATGGTAACATGAAGAGTAAAGGTAGAAGCAGAAGCCCATTGACTTTAATATTTAAAATCTTCTTAGGATGGGAAAGTATAGGCCTAAATGTTACATTTTAGAGCTGTATCACAATTACTGACTGGGTAAATGTTCATCACAAATGGTGTTTTTGTCTTTATTCCTTTTAAAAAGAAAGGATTAAAGAAAAATTTCAAAGGGTAGCAGATGCTCTGTATCAAATGGGCATGAAAATCAAAATAATGTCTCTGTGGAGGAAAGATCTAAGAAACAAATGAAAGAAGGTCATAGTCATACACTTACCATTAAAGATAAAGGACTTGAGGATGAAAACATGATATGTTCAATAAAAGGTCAGACTATCGACTTGGTGATAATAAAGCCTTTAGCATACAGAAAGATCAAAGGTGTCACATTCAGTGGGCATCCCGTGTCAAGTAATGACTTCTATCACATTGTGTATGATCCTTCTCTTAAATTCTTGATCTTTCCTCACAAAAATTATCCTGTTCATTTCTCTCTGTCAGTAGCAGTGCTCTCTTTTCCTATTAAATAAATTTTATGTCCTTCCTCTTCTTTGTAACTTTGTTCAATTTATGCTGCATCACACCCATTCAATAGTCCCTCATCACTATACTTAGATTTTGTATGAAACCATGAGACTTTTTAGCAAGAAAATATACAAATTGATATCTCAAAATTCAGTATGATTTTTAACATTTGAGAATGAGTATCTGTAGCAAACCTTATAAAGTTATCAGTTAGCACAGTCTCCTTGTACACATGTAGTTCTTGTACATATGAGAAAAGGTGAAGGAAAGGAGGAGACTTTCAGCACAAGAAGTCTTGTCAAGCGTGTACCCTGATGTCAGGACTCACTGTCAGAGGCATCCAGCTACACTATGCTGAGTCATGTCAGTGTATCATACCATACATATATTTCAACTTTCACTCCTTTACTGCCAATCACCAACACTGTTAAGCTCAATAATAATGCCCTGAAGCTATTTCATGAACAGTTCACATACATATTGGCACGAAAGTAGGATATGTCATTCTCTTCCATATTAGATGTGCGTGTAATTCCGTTACCATGTAATTCCGTTACCACAATTACAGAAGAACTGAAGGAGATATTTCACAAAATGTTTTGTGACTTTTCAGGGAGTCACATGTAGAGAAAAAATTTACAAGTGGAGAAAAAATCAGTGATTAGTTTGTTCAGGAGAAAACTTTTTTCAATTTTATGGTAACGGAATTACGTCAATTTGTCAGTAGATTTTGAACATTTCTCCAAAAAATATCATAATGAGAGTGACTGAATGCTTCATTAAATGTGATTGTTGAAGCATAGGAAGAAAGATGTGGAAGTATGGATAAAGCAGAGAGATATTTAAGTTGTTTCATTTTAAATTTTCATTTAATATTGTAAGATTTTATATAAATACAATAAATAGTCTTCCAACTTTAAAAGTGTGTACAACAAAAACGAGGAAAGTTATTGGTAAAGGGTTTTTTGTTTCCGTAAATACAACAATCCGTCTGTACGGGAAACTGAAATTTCAGAGCATTTACTTAACTTTGAATTTTGCTGTTTTTGCCCTTCCCATACGGAATTGCCCAGATACAGTTTTCATCTATTTAAAGAAGCAGTCTTCAATTTCACAATTTTACAAAACATACAATTGAAATGACAAATTCATTCTCATACAAGGACATGACAGTATCTTTAACTTTAATAAAATTCAAATAGTAACTGTTGATGAATCGAGAACTATTTCTGAGAAAAGTATAATATAGTAAAATATTACAACTATACAGCAAAACCGAATTTTTTGTACAATTAACTAAAAGCATTTGATGAAGTAAGCTGATATTTGCATTTTCTTTTCTTTCTTTTTTGTTATATTCACAACCACTGAAGGATGAATGGAACAAATCTGGAATTAATATCTCAGTTACAATGTCCCACAAAGACAATGTCCAATTGTACATGCACCTGCCTTTTTGAAAAGTTATTACATTAATGCAATGAATATCAATGTGAAGGATCTTTACAAACATTAACATTTCTTTATCAAACTCAGTCTCACCGTACATGTATGTATGTATCATGTGCGCATTCCTTTATTGGTCACACACATGTACACAAAACAAAATATTGACATGAACAAGCTACAGTAAACAACATTAGAGAAAGTTTCCACATCACAAAAATATTCCACATTTGACTTACAATTTTCATGCACATACATGTATGTAACACGGATTAGAGAAACTGGTACAATATACTTACATTGTGTGTTGTGAAACATCCTCATATAATTGTTTAACTATCCTGGAGCGCCACTTCCTCTCGAGTACAACGGGGCTGTCCTCCTTCAATAGCTTCCTCACATCAGCGGGCATTGTCGGTAGAGTGTAGTTTAAATGCCAGTCTGAGTCGACAGATGCATATCTCTGAACAGGATTTCTGGAAGAGGAGCAATACATGTACAATACATAAATCTGTGAACTCACTGCAGTCTTCTTGCACTAAGTTAATGGGATTTGTTGTGTGTGTGTATACTTTTTTTTTTCTGTGAACATGTACACTTAACATGAACTTTAACACCAAACAAATAATGATCTGTAAGACAGCACCACAATTCGAGCATACCGTATAATAGGGTTTGTGCCCCCTCAGTGATGGTATACATCTGAAGTATTGATTGAGGTGAGGATTCAGCATGTAACTTTTTCGAGGATACACTAGTTTTAGAAACCAATGCATGAAACGTTAAAGAGGATACAATCCTACAAGAGAATGAAAGTTTACTTGATTAAACTAGGTTTTGAAATGGCTGAGATATCAAAAAAGAAAGGAAGAAAGAAAGAGCCCCTTGTAACAGGTGGGTTCTACTTTTTTTTTTAATACAGCTGTATTAGGATTGCTTTGTTGTGACCATATCAGCCACGTGACGTCAAACCAATTTTCATCAAATAAACTTTGAATTCCTCTTAGAATTACATGTTCGTTTATATTTCAGAAGAGGTTATCATTATTTAACAACAACAACAACAATAGTCGGACACCTGAAACCCCTCTCAACTAAAACTACACAACTGTATACCATCCTTTCAAAGGTACGGGCCTTACAAGACTATGTACTTGAAACATTTGTACAATGCACGTAAGCAACACCCACTACTAGTAGTTTTCACCTTCACAACATGTACAATTTGTACATGATGTACTTTGCCATACCGGTAACATACATGTACTGCAAAACTTAAACTTCATGATACACACAGTATCAAAAGACAGCCACTGAAGAATCAATGGAACAAATCTACAATCACCATCAAAGGTACATCTTGTACAAGTACAGCACGTCCCACAATTACAATGTAAAGTAGACCAGATTGTACATTGGAATTTCATTTTGTGCAGGAGTAGAAAAAGGTCATTTGTACCAACAGACAGTTTGGCTTCTTAATTCACTGAAATACAACGTATAAAACAATTGTGATAATCATGGTGACTATAATTCATGAAATTCTTATCAACGGTGCTTGTTAGCACATCCATCTGACAACAAGCCTGGTATTTGGCATATCAATATCAAAAGAAAAAGTTGCAGTTGCATTCAATGCAAAACAACGAAATGGACGCCTGTTAAATTGTCAACTGATGGTCAATTCTTTTCCACATCACAAAAATATTTCACATTTGAAAAAAAATACGATTGTCAGATACAGTGTACCATGGATTAGAAAAAAAACCAACAACCTTTGTAGTACAATATACATTGTACAAATACATTGGAATGTAACTTACTGAGATGTTGGAGTTTGGGACATTTCTTCATCTTGCTGCTGTTCCACATCATTGTTTTCTTGAACAAGTACTTGTATCTTGGATCTGTTAGGTGGCAAATCCTCGTCAAGGTCGATCCAATCACTCCAGTCCTCACTGTAGACCTGAATAATCGGAACAGTCGTCTCTGGAAGCTTAAATGTCTCCTTCACCTTCTTCAAGAAACTCTTAATGTTGCAGTCATTCTCCACTGCGACTATCTTTTTTGATTGGCAGCATGACACATGGTAACGCAACATCCTGAAAACACAATTAAACAGTGGAAAGAGACCACAGCTATAAATGCATGTAGTGTCCAGGAGGATAACGCATACTGGTTTTGATACACTGGTTGTGCACGGATGTACAAGTGTACAGTACATGGCTATGTACAGTACCTCACAAGCTGATTGACGGTCCATACAAGGCATTTAAATCCATTTAACTTGAAATTGACTGAAATTATTGTGAAGTATATGAGCACAATTCATTAAATGGGCCATTCCACGGTTTTAGACATAGTGCTCTTTTGAAGGAGAGTTTAGTGTAAATGCATTCAACCTCTCCATATTGATTCAATTGTTTTCAATGTTTCTTACTGTACAGTCTTAGGCCTAAAAATTACCATGATTCAGGAGATGAATAAAATGTAAATAAAAATAAAATATTTGCCTTACTGAGGTAAAATTAAATCTGTTATTGACATAGAGCTAAAGGACAAGGCGTCTGCCTTTCTGATGTGTTATATCAAATAACTTTAATAATACATGTATTACCTGCATGTTAGATTTAGATACATATGTGTGATGCATAATAAATATCACTTGTAATTGGATACTGCTTGGTAAAAGTTACTAAATGGGTGCAAGATTTAAAAGTGCTCAGGTAAACCCATTTGCACCTCCAGAGACTCCAACCCAAAGCACCTTCTGATCTGGAGATTCTACCGCCTGAAACCCCTAGCAAACGGGAGACTCCAAGTTGATGTGTGCGAAGCGCCAAGTTCCTAGGGTTCTAGATGCTCTCTGGTGTATCTAAGGCTTATTTTGTCAACAAACAATAGCAATAAGTAAGAAATCCTTTCCAACAGGAGACACAGAGCCAGGGCGGGAGAAATTAAATCTCAAGAGGGAGAACGGGAGATTTTGCAATAATGGGATTTCGGCGGGAGATCTCCAGTCGAAAACGGGAGAGTTGGAGTCTCTGCACCTCTCAAACATCACTTGCGTACATGCCCTGTATGAAGGACATGTCCGTGATATCTGAAGATCAGTAATTACTGTGCAGCTGAAGATAATCAAATTCAGTGAATGTCAAAAAAAAATCCTCCTTTCCACTGGGACTTACATGTGTCATTACATACAATGTATAGTACATAATAATATATTGCATACAATGGAGGCACATACTACATTTAGCAGGTCTAACCATACCTGTGATATAAAGACAAAATCATAATCACACACACATCTGAGCAAAAACTGTTTGGTGTGCAAATCACAGACACAGCCTCTAATCTGATGCTAAAGTATACTTTGTACTTCAAGGACACCATACACTTACCATCCACCTCATAGACATTCAAAGTCTGAAAATTTGACATCTTTGATGTTTTAAACACATGCCACTGCTGAAGGCCAATGACCTCAAAAGCATGCAAGTGTCTACTGAAGCTGATAGTCTTGTATAATTTAGTACTTATAAACATACCAAATGGTGTCATTACAAAGAAGCTACATGTAGGAACTTCACCTTCCCAAACACAGGAATGTCTTCTCCATGATCTGAACAACATCAGTCAAAATGACATCATTCTCTTTGAAGTCCATGAAATCTACTGTCACAGATGTAGCCTTCCACAAATGTACATCATCATCAACCAAATTGAAAATGTATTGTCACTCAGTTTCCTTTGAAGAAAATGAGGAAGACTGTGGAAAGAGATCTGATCCTTGACACAATCATGAAGGGAACCTTAAGTTCCTCATAAAACTAAACGGATCCTCCATTCATCTGCCAGCACTGCAGAAACTGGTGTCGGGAAGCAAGGGAAAGCACCACATTGCGAAAATTCCTAATGGTGGCAGCTATGCGTTTGAAGTACCAGTTGGTGCTTTGCCTCAAATCACATGCACCAAAAATTCCTCAGAGGTCCCATTTCTGAAATAAGCCGATGGTAGTGAATAAGATTTTAAAGCTGTCAGGGGACAGTTGTGAAAACATTGCATTTTGATCAATCACTTGCTGTTGCAGAAAAGGCACCCAGGACTTCTTGATTACTGGTGCCAAACATATATATCTCCCTGCGTGAGAGATACAACTCCCATATCTCAGAATCTTCCAGAACAAATTCTCCAAACATTATGCCATCATTCTGAGAAGGCACATAACTTTTGCGAAGCTGACCCAGCAATATTATCGTTCTGTCGCAAAATTCTCGCAGAAATAGCAACAGGCTTGCAACGTGCATCACTCCTACCATACCTGACACATTGCAAACTGTTCATCAGTCTTCCAACTCCCTCATATGTCAGAAATCCTTGCTTCACAACTTCCTTCAATACAACCTTTATCACGATAGGAAAACCCCTTCTAACATGTCATGCATAGGATCAGGAGGCAGACACTTTGTAACCTCAAAGTGCTGCAGCTCACTGAATGGGCAAGGTCTCAATACCCCATACACTGAACAGTTTTGCTGGTTAACTTACAAGTACAGCGTTTAAGTGATAAGCATGGACATCAGCTGTTCTGAGCACAAATTCAGATTCAATGAATCTCTGAGATATCTCTCTGCTCGCCATACAGGAACGACAGATGCGTCCAGATGAGAAATAAGTCGAAAAACCGCCGACAGCATGACTGGATAGGTTGTCCCCACACATACACGTAGCTATAACCAGATAACAGTGCCCAATCTGGTACTTTTATGTTCAGTGCCATCAACACCTAACTCTCAAACCATCTGTTCTTCAGATCATTCATGAGTGGTCTCAACACAACCTCACATCCATATCTCTGCACAAACTTGTTCTTCACCAGCAATGTAAGGTGAATGTTTTTTAGTGTTGATCTAAATTTACACCGTGCAGGTCTCTAACGTTACTATGAAATAAACAGCCAACATTTTCTGTTGTCCTCGTTTAGCACCAAGCAAGACTACCAAGAAGAGGATTAACCACCTCAACAAACTCATCGCTCACATCAGTGACAGTAGGCCTATGTCGCTATATGAGGACAATTCGAAGTGCATTTGGATGAGCCAGAAAAGAGTTGCTGTTCTTGAAATGAAGACCAGGCTTGTAACCTTCTAGAAAATCTTCACTCATTACTTGTAAAGTTGTAAAAATGTGCAATTCGAATGTGCAACTGCATGCCATGCATCATCCTGCGCAGTGTGTAGCAGTGTTGTTATACAGACTACACGCGTGGGGACGTCGTGAAGCCCCGGAGACCGCGCCGGTAGTGTGGCGGCTGTCGCAGTTGGGGCCACAGCACAGCCACAGGCAAATTGCAAGCACGACACACGACTTGAGATTGGAGAAATAAAGGATCTTAGCCGTGCAGAAACAAACCTAATAAAATCATAATTATTGACCATTTACTCACTTCAAACTTGTATAAACCGATGCTTGTGTTATAAGCCAATTAGACTGTAGAACTGTCAGAATGCAGTACTCGACGTCACCGTACGGAATAAGATGATCAACCCGGCCCTGGCCGGCCCTCCCGATTTTACACGGCCTGCGCCCGTGGCCGCCGGCGCCGCTCGCGCTGGCCGCGCCGCTGCATGCTGGTCACAGAACTCTAGTGTGGTGCTGGTGCGGTGAAATGCAAGTGGCGCCCGCCCTCTAGCGTTCAGCGGGGATAATCGAACCTGGGTCGGCAGCTGCAAATCGATCTACGTTAGTACAGTGGTCAGAAGACTTCGATGGCATGGCTTGTGTCAACCTTTTCAGCGCTCTTACTTTCAAATTATCGCTTCTTTATGTGAATGAAAGTGTACACTTTTTGGAGTGAAAACTAGTCAAATAATCCACTGTTATATCATATTTTCTCTAAAGCGTGAGGGTACTTTTTCTCCTCAAGAAAATGGCAAGAATTTTTGTCAACTTCACAGGAGTCATGTTCGCTGAAATGTTATTTTGTAGTAATGTCATATAACCTCCCTTAAAAATTATGCTACAATTCTTTTAATGCTTATTATATTATGAATTTGAGCAATTGAAAAAAGGTTAAAAACTGACCAAAAAAAAAAAGTTTAAGATTTTTTTTTTTTGTACGGGTACCTCTTGTAGGTTAAAATTTCAAATATATACATAAGTTTCTCAGACACAATACACGTTCACTTTTTTTTTGCCATTTACTTTAAAAGAAAAATATTTATATCTAGCAACAAAATAAACAGACCATTAGCAGCTAATAGTATCACAACCTATCATCATGACTATAACTTACGTTTCTGTGAAATTTCTCAAGATATAATTTCAATCAGAGAATTTTATCTGCTCTTTATCTATTTATTATTATTTTTTTTAATGTGAGTCTATAACATAGATTATTGTAAGACTCGGGTTCAGTTTTTGGTATGTCATTAAATGAAGTTTCTATAATTTACTCGTTTATTCAATTTAATCAAAAGTTCTCTTGAGAGCTTTCACACTTTCCCGGATCGCGCTACACATGCACAACAGGGACTGTTATTCAACACTGCATTTACAGAATATAGATGGCTTATTATAGATATAAACTGGACTTCTGCTTATTTGGATTTTCATGATTGAAACAACCACAATAAAATGACGGCAATACACAATATCAATTCAGAGTTATATATTAGGTTTCTTATTCAAATGAATACTTGACAAGTAGAGTGAATTATTTGACTACTAGGCACCGGCGTAGCCAAGGGGGGGGGGGGGGGGGGGGGGGGCGATGTGGGCAGTTCCCACCCCCCCCCCCAAAAAAAAAAAAACAAACAAACAAACAAACAAACAAACAAACAAACAATTTGTTTTGTAAAAAAGATTAGGACCGGGGATTTGGAAGGTGAAGGGATGTAAAATTACTTGTGTATAAACACTCATGTGCATGAAGCCTCTCCCTTTAACCTTTTATTAAGATCAGTCAAGACAGTGTGCACAAGATCGTTGAATTTCAATTCTAAAACAGAAAAATCTCTCTCGCGTGGAAGGGGGTATCCCCCTCCCACACACCCTCCCCCACAACACTTCGGGGTTTGTTTTTACTGGCACATTTAGATTGACAGATTCCAAAATGTTTTATCTAAGTTTGCATCAGATCCATGACTTCAATTCTATTAAATGTACAAGTTCCTCGTTTAATTTACCTTTCCCCCGCTCGGTCGCTGTCGGTCACTCTGGAGATTGACAGTTATTTCCCGAATGATTCCATAAAAGTGCGCATCATTCTATGTTAATCGTAAAATGCAAACGTTCCGTTATAAGGGAGGGGGCTATATACCGCTATCCCTTTACACATCCGTCTCCCTTCCCGACAACTTCCACGTATCATTAATTTTAGTAGGCCCACACGGTGATGTCGTCGTAACAACACTCGGAACGAGATACCACAATTAAACAGGGGCGTCACCAGCTTTTTTTCAAGGGGGGTGCGTTTTGACACTAAATGTTTACGATATTTTTTGGACAGACATTTGGAATATAGGAAGCTCTCAATCCCTTACAGTTTTTTTAAGGGAAACCGGCGCACCGGTAGCTAGGATTTCATCTTGGGGGGGGGGGGGGGGGTGAGGGTGTGGAAGTGCCGGAGAGGGTTGTACCCCTTATAAATGGATTATAGAATGACGGTGTGAAACGACAAATTACTTCCAGCGATATCAGGGGAACGGCATAACGACCACATGCGAGCGAGCGGAGCGAGCGAGCTTGAAAATTTTGACATTTTACAGTCCAAAAACTGCCGTTTGTAGCCATATTCTTTTGCTTTGTAAATTAAGGGGGGCGCACCGGGCGCAACTGCTGGTAATTACTGGTAGCAACATCAGGTAAATGGCATAATAATTAAATGCGAGCGAGCAAAGAGAGCGAGCTTGGAAATTTTGTCATTTTACAGTCCAAAAACTGCCATTTGGAGCCATATTTTTTCGCTTTGGAAATAAAGGAGGGGTAGGGGCGCACCGGGCGCAACTGCCGGTAATTACTGGCAGCAACATCAGGAGAATTGCATAACAATTAAATGCGAGCGAGCGAAAAGAGCGAGCTTAAAAATTTTGATATTTTACAGTCCAAACACTGCCATTTAGAGCCGTATTTTTTCGCTTTGGAGATAAAGGAGGGGTGGGGGCGCAACGAGCGCAACTGCCGGTAATTAGTGGCAATAACATCAGAAGAATTGCATAACAATAATTAAATGCGAGCGAGCGAGCGAGCGAGCTTGAAATTTTTGATATTTTTACAGTCCAAAAACTGCCGTTTGTAGCCGTATTTTTTTGCTTTGGAAATTAAGGGGGCGCATCGCGCGCATCTTACTGCTGGCAATATCTGGCAGCAACATCAGGTGAATGGCATAACAATAAATGCGAGCGAGCGAAGAGAGCGAGCTTAAAAATTTTGATATTTTACAGTCCCAAAACTGCCATTTGGAGCCATATTTTTTCGCTTTGGAAATAAAGGAGGTGGGGGGGGGGGGGGGGCGCACCGGGCGCAACTGCCGGCAATTTCTGGCAGCAACATCAGGAGAATTGCATAACAATTAAATGCGAGCGAGCGAGCGAGCGAGCTTGAAAATTTTGACATTTTACAGTAAAAAACAAACAAAACTGCCGTTTGTAGCTATATTTCTTCGATTTAGAATTTAAGGGGGCGCATCGGGCGCAACTCCTGGCAAATACTGGCAGCAATATCAGGAGGGCATACTAGTAATGATTACATTCGAGCGAGCGGGACGAGCGAGCTTGAAAATATTACATTTTACAGTCCAAAAACTGCCGTTCTTTTCTTAGCAATATTTTTTCGCTTTGGAAATTAAGGGGGGAGGGGCACCGGGCGCAACTGCAGGCAATTACTGGCAGCAACATCAGAAGAATGGCATAAAGATTAAATGCTAGCGAACGGAGCGAGCGAGCTTGAAAATTTTGACATTTTACAGTCCCCAAATTGCCGTTTGTAGCTATATATTTTTTGCTTTGGAAATTAAGGGGGCGCACCAGGCGCAACTGCCGGAAATTACTGGCAGCAACTTCAGGAGAATGGCATTACGACTAAATGCGAGCGAGAGGAGCGAGCGAGCTTGAAAATTTTGACATTTTACTGTCCAAAAACTGCCGTTTGAAGCTATATTTTTTTTTCGCTTTGGAAATTAAAGGGGGGGGGGGGACGCCCGGTGCGCCCCTCTCCCTGGATCCGCCACTGGTAGTCAAGGGTGTGGGTTTATGTTCATGACTGGGGGGGGGGGGGGGGGGTATGACCAGCGAGGTGGCGTCGAAGTGACCAAGCGGGGAAAGGATGTCCAAAATCTGCACTTTAGAGCATCCCCTAAACTAATTGTGCGTGTTTGTTTGTGTGTGTGTATTATAATGTACATGGAAAAGTTAGGAATTAGCCCAGGTCAAGTCTTTTCATTGGCAATGCAAGACATTTTTACATAGACTAGTATGTAAAGCAACACTGCAAAATCAATGATCTAGCTTTGATATAACGAAGCGTAAGGTACAAAGGTGTACATTCTACATCACATTGCGCAACATTGTAGCGACTCTTCGTTCGGATGTACCGAGTACACTGCGCACATCCTGCTTATATGCAGAATGCCAACCAGGAATCACGCTGAATCACAATCTTTTATCGGGTCCGGGGTTTTTAAACAATGTTTCACACTGTATCTATACCTATCTAATTATGGTTAAAAGAAATCATAGAAAAATATCTTATTTCTTGATCACCCTTTCATTCAAAAGCAGTTTACTAACACTTGAATTACTATTTCGCTAAGTCTTTTTTTTTTTTTTTTTTACCAGCGGATTGGGAGGGGGCGCACCCCTACCCCCCTCCCCCCGTAGTTACGCCACTGCTTTTGGGTGAAATAATTGGACAGATTTCTTGAATTCTAACAAAAAAACAAGAAAATCTTTTCATCGCGGGAATTATGATTATGTGGGGTGGGGCAAATGGTACGCTTGCCTTCCAACATTTCTATGGGGGCAACATTTTTGTTTTCTTTCAAAAGCAAGAAAATCTTCTCATTTCGGGAATTATTAATTATGGGGGGGGGCAAAATTTAAATATGCTTGCCCCTCCAATATTTTTATGGGGTAACTTTTTGTTTTTCTGTCAAAAAAAGAGATAAGAAAATCTTCTCGTCTCTGGAATTATGGAGGGGGGTGGGCAAAATGATACGCTTGCCACTCCATTTTTTTTTCATCTTTTTTTAGTGAGGCTAGGGCTCGCTCTTGGGCTGGCAATGGATTGGTCAGAAGTAACGTACATAGACCCTAAGTAGCACACGTATCTCCGTATCGTACGGATGTACAGTACGGTCGATAAATAGTAAACACTGTAGAATACTAATAGATATGTATAAAATCAGTGCTGCCAGAACCAGGGGTGCGAATTGATTTGTGTGTGTGTGTGTGTGTGTGTGTGTGTGTCCTGGTGCAAAATATAAAGAAAAAAATAAAAAAGAGTAATCATCTAGCATCCGGCGTTGAGGTCGCTCGCAGACTGATTTTTTTTTTTTTTTTTTTTTAAGGATCTGAAGGGGGGTGCGTTCGCACCCAACGCACCCCCCCCCCCCCCCCCTGGTGACGCCCATGTTAAATCATTCAATTATCTGTGAATGCTTCTTTTTCTATTTTTCTTACTGAATAGAAAAAAAAAATCCAACTTTTCACCAAAAGTGTAAACCAGATCGCTGAATTTCATGTCTAAAAATACAAAATATTCCTCGAGTGGAACGCCCCCCTCCCACAGATATTTCAACTCAAAGTTCCCCTCCCCCAATCGTGAAAACGGATCGATGCCCCTGTCCCTTCCATTCCCTTCGTCCTCTCGAGCCCTTTTTACACTTGTATTTCTTAACCCCGGACTTTCTCTGACCCAGGACTATCGTTAATCCCGTACCAATTTTACAGCTTTTTACACTCGCCAACAAATCCCGTTTTACATGTTTTATACTTTCTCTTGTCCGGGGGGCTAAGGAGAAAACTGACCTTTTTACTCTCGTATTTCTTAGTCCGGTACTTTCCAAAACCACATGAATATTCATGATTACGCTCTGCACTGGACACGTACACGCACGCACCGGCAGCACTTGATTACCTCGTTTCTGATTGGTCAGTGGGGTCGGACTTCGTCTCCTTCGCTTTATAGTCCAGGATTATTTTTTCGTTCTGTTTACACTCGCTTGCTTGGCACCGCAATTGCTTTATGCGGTGCTAACCGGCTATTTTGCAGGGCCAGATAGTACCGGACTATAGGTGGGGCTAGCCCACTTTGGCAAGAATGAGTGTAAACAGAAAGTGGGCTAAGGATAGTCCCGTACCAACGGTGGGGCAATATAAGGCCCCCCTTAGCCCCACCGTTGGTACGGGACTAAGCAAAAATTTACAAGTGTAAAAAGCACTTCGGTCACTCCGCTCTCTCGCACATATATTTCTTGTTTTAAAGGGGTCGGATAGTTTTGATTGAGACCTAATTACAGGTTTCCAACATTTTTTGGTGAGATAATGAGAAATCTCTTATGAAATATGAAAGAGCATGTATCAGTCCATGAGGAATTCAACGTTTATTTGATGAATATTGGTTTTGAAATGGCTGAGATATCCAAATCAGAGCGATTCTAATAAAGTGTGGGACCCACACTTTATTACGATTGCTTTTTGTTACTTTGTTTTTGGATGTTTCAGTCATTCCAAACCCGATTTTCATCAAATAAACTTTGAATTCCTATTAAAATGGTATGCTCTGTAATATTTCATTATACGGTTTTCTTGGTATCTCGCAAAGACTTAAAAGCCCAATTCTCATCTCCACCAATGCTGTACCATCCCTTTGATGTTTTGGCCCACCTCCATCAATTAAACTGAACGATGCCCCTGGGGATGATTGCTTTAATTGACTTAAATCAAGAAAATTTAGAAACGCAGTAGGTATAAGGAAATATAACTACTATACATACAATGAATATTTTTTATATATATTATTTAATTGACTTCTTTTTTGCATTATGCAGGGCGAGGCTATGTTTTTAAAAGTGAGGGTGTCAAAATCGTTTTTCAAAAAGAAAACAAAAGAAAAGCGAAACAGCAACAAAAAGGTCTTTATATTTTTGACGTGCAATTTTCGGCCGAAAGTCGGCTGACAAGCAAAAAAAAAAAAAGCAAAAAAAAAAAAAAAAAGAGAGAGCAAAAAGTCTTCACATTCTTTGCTGCCACTTCCCTCCCATCTTTTATTTCATGCAAAAAAAATGTCGGGGATGCGACTTCAATCCCTTTGTCTCCTGAAAAAAAAAAGAGGGGCAGTCCCCATCAAGCTCCCCAAGCCCCCCCCCCCCCCCTCCCCCCAATTGCGCCAGTACGGTTATGGGCTTGTAATCGTGATTTTTATGTGATGGTGACTATCATCAATCACCCCCCCCCCCCCCCCCCCCCACACACACACACACACTTTACAGATTTATACGCCGGTGTATGGTAGACTATAATATCATATGGCCACACTTTGAACATCGAGAGTTTTTTAAATATGCAAAAAAAGAAAAAAAAAATGTGTGCACCAGAACCTTTAACTGCAAATTAGTCTCCCTCGTGATGATAATTATGAGGGGGAATAGGGCTTATCTCCTCCCACATCCTCCTTCTTTGTCTCCTTCCACATACTTGCTACACTTCTCTGATTGACAATTGAAGAGTTTGTTCGCAAAAACCGATAAGTCCATTTTTGAAGATTTTGAAGTACAGTCTCTGTCATTAAGTACAAAATAACACCTTTTAAATGATATATTGGTCACAACATATATAAAGGTACATTTTTGAAGTTATGGTCAAAAGAAGCAAACATGTTCTTATTATTCTCTTTATTTTTCTTGACCTTTAATCGCAAATATCTCCATTTGGCAAGTATGGACTTATCGGTTTTTGCGAACAAACTCTTCAATTATTCCAAATAATCCAGCAAAATGTGCGCCAGATCGTTGAATTTCTGTTCTAACAATGAAAAAGCCCCCTCGAATATGTTTTGGGAGACGTATCTTGCCACCTTCCCATTGCTTAATTGGTCCCCCATGGCAATGTCCGAATTTTTCACGAAAAAAAAAGTGTGCCTCAGATCGTTTTATTTCAATTCTTAAAACGCAAAATCTCCCTCGGATGTGGGAGGGGGCACCCCTTCCCACACCCTCCCCCGTGGATAGACCTTGTACATACACAGTGACGATGCACATGCGGAATAAGAGCCAACTTTGATTTCGCCGTTTTAGCTTTTAACACTTCCCTGGAAAAAAAAAAAGCCCTATTACTTACATCATCTACCGGTATCTATTTTTTTTTTTTTGCGCGCGAAAAAACAATTTATAAGTATTTCACCAAAGGTTATCCAACAGATCGTTGAATTTCAGGTCTGAAAATGTAAAATCATCCTCATGTTGGAGGAGATATACCCCTCTCCTGGACTCTCGCTTTTATGCTTATTTTGCTTGTTTCCTGAACAGACAGCGTTCATGATATTCATCGTCATATAAGAAATTTATTTAGTTTATAACTTTTTGGAGCAAATTGTTTAATAATAATCTATATCAAAATACCGCTACCTATATCCTTATACTTATACCAGTGGGACCGTTTTAGGTTGATAAAACACGCAAAAATGCATCAAATTGCACCGTTTACAACATCGAAGTGCAAAAGTTCTCACTGATTGTGTGTGTGTGTGGGGGGGGGGGGATAGTACTAGTCTAGTATACTGTTGTACTCTCTAAAAAAAAATCGAGTGAAAATATTCACTCTTAAAAGAGTGAAAACAAAAAAGAGTGAATTTAGAGTGAAATTGGAGTGAATTTTGAGTGAAAATGTTCATTTTCACTCATTTTGGAGTGACCTCAGGGATCACTCGAAGATTTTGGAGTGATCCCTGAGGTCACTCTAAAACGAGTGAAAATGAACATTTTCACTCAAAATTCACTCCAATTTCACTCCAAATTCACTCTTTTTTGTATTCACTCTTTTAGGAGTGAATATTTTCACTCGAATTTTTTTAGAGAGTATATAATAGGAACCACATTTATAGAGCTGTATTTACATCCCAGCCATAATAGGAACCTATACATACAACCCAACTTGGAAACTTGGAAATCGAAATAAGGATGAACATGTTGATGGTTTGGTGTAGCTATTGGTGCAGATTAATGCACTGCACTGTATTTACTCATGATTCTCTAGATCTACAGAAAATTCATTCTTTCTTGTCTTTATATCTTGTCTTGGGCTGCGTTTATCAACTCCTTTTCTCGGCAGAAACAGGTTATCCAAACAGCTTTCAAGGAATTTTTACGAGTTGATAAACGCAAAGCTGTTTTGAAAGCCCTTTAGGAAAGCCTTTTACGAAAGGGTGCGTTTATCAACTCTCCTTTCTCGGCAGAAACAGGTTATCCAAACAGCTTTCAAGGAATTTTCACGAGTTGATAAACGCAAAGCTGTTTTGAAAGCCCTTTAGGAAAGCCTTTTCGAAAGCCCGAAATTTGTGACGATCCAAACAGGTTTCCTAAACAGGTTATCAGAAACCTGTTTGTAAACGCCTTTCGAAGTTGATAAACGCAAAGCTGTTTTGAAAGCCCTTTAGGTCGCCCTACTGCGGTTACGCAACCATGCGTTTCCAGTTTCTGAAAAGACGCGCGCCACGTAAAGTACACACTCGCTGTGTGTAATGCACGCATATGCTTGGAACAAGGAGGTGTTTCTTTCACCAACAAGGTTTGAGAAATAGAGTAACAACAGTCTCATTCCCTTTGATCCCATGTCTCATGCTGCCACTCAGAAATATTTGAAGTATGTGCTAAACTGGAGCTGCCTCACAGATAGGAAGACAATTGATTCATGTGCCATTGTATCATGACTCGTCACTCTCAAAGGAGGATATGTCTTTATGATGGTAATTGCTTTTCGCCGTCCCTTCTTAGAAAACAAGCGGGACATTAATAGTATACCACAGGCAGTCAGGGCTTTGGAAAGGGCTCTCGAAAGGGCTATGGAAAGGGCTATGGAAAGGGCTATCGATAGTTGATAAACGCAGCCGACGAAAACAAGCGGCACATTAATAGTTCAGGGAGTGGACAGGGCTTTTGAAAGGGCTATGGAAAGGGCTATCGAGAGGGCTATCGAAAGGGCTTTCGAAAGTCGTTTAAACTGGGGAAAGTTGATAAACGCAGCCTAGGTCTCCCACAAACAGCGCGCGAAAGTGCATGCTCAGACACCACAGTACACAGGGCCGGCGCAGCCGTGGGGGCCGTGGGGGCCGTGGGGGCTCGGGCCCCCACACTTTTTGTGCACCATACAAAGGAATACATAAGGTGTCATCACTTTGGGCCCCCACATGCACTTTTTTTAAACCCGGAAGTACGTAAGTGGCACTAAAATAGAAATAGATAGAGATCTTGAAGTATGGCGGCGGTAAGGTTATGTGTTTTCTCTGAAGACCTTTTTTTTTTTATAACACCCGGAAATGGGAGGGAGAGAACTGTGGGAGAGAATGAGCTGAGGACCTGTTTTGTTTTGTTTTGTTTTGTTTTTTGTTTTGTTTTGTTTTTTTTTTTGCTTGTCAGCTGTAGAAACCCGGAAGTGGACGGGGAGAGATGAGCTGAGCACCTTTTTTTTTCCTCTTCTTTTTTTTCTTTTTCTTTTTTTTTTTTTTTTTTTTTTTTTTGGCTTGTTAGCTCATGAAACCCGCACGTGGGCCCCCTACTGCGCAGGCCCTGGTACATGGTCGGAAACTTCACGCCCACTGAAATCCATCCCCGCTGAACGCTAGTTGGCGCACTCCTCGCCATCGTTTCACTTTTCGACCGAGAGTTTGCAATCTTATTCCGTGTGATCAGTACTCGCCGCCGGAACCTTTCAAAAAGGCGGGTTTGGGCCTCGACCGCGGTCCCAGCCAATCACTTTTTCACATAAAGCGTATTACAGCGGACGCGACTTTGTACTTCTCGATAAAACATCAACTTCTGAAATCATGTTATAATTTTCCCGTAACTAAAAATTAATGCATCAAATCCGAATGAACAATTATACTGATGCTGTAGGTTCGTAAAGATGTTTTGGAAAGGCTCAAGGTTTAATTTAAAATACATGTATGCTGATTTGGGGCCCGGGGGATATAGGCCTATAGGAGTTTTGTCTTTTCTGGGGCCCGTTGCATAAAACTTACCATTGGATTTCAATGGTATAAACTACCGTCAAAATTAGCCGTCACAGCCAATCAGCATCAAGGATTATAAAATTTACCGCTAATTTGAACACTTACCGCTAGAAAGGAGCGGTAAGTCCAGCGGTAAGGCTGCGTTCACATAGAAGCATACTATTCGGGTATTCGGGCTCGTTTTTCGAGGGCACGCGAATAGCTTGAATCGAACGATAGGATTTCCTCACACCGGTTCACATAGGAGGGCACTATTCGAAAGTACCGAATAGCTGCGAAAAGTATAGCAAAGTGGGAATCGAACTTGTTCGATTTTCTTGCAGCGTATACCGTCTCTCGTTTATGAAATAATGACACTTTTGGTCTGGATTTGCCCTTTAGCAAAAATAAGCATGTAGACTGACATTCTGATGCAGTTTAGAAATTGTTAATAAGATTTGCTGGGATGTAGGAGGAAGAAATCCTCACTGCATGGGATGGTGAGTTGACGGTGCGGGTGATGGTGTATTCGGTGCTCGAATAGCGAATAGCGAATACCGAATACCGAAAACCGAATACTTCTATGTGAACGCAGCCTAAGGGTTTTATAAATGCAACAGGGCCCTTATGTTATTGGTCAGTTTGTCGGATTGGCATCTAGTCTTTGCGGGAAATACAAATGAAACCTGCAAGACCAAAAAGTGTTAATTTATCTTATCAAACAGCAAGAACATATTTTTATACTGATTAATTTCAATTTTGAACTTGATTTTGTATTCACGATTGAAATGTGTAGAGGCAGTTCATGGAAAATCATAGCATCTATGTCCACATCACTATACTTTTGGTATTCGTATCAAACTAATACTGTAAAACATGATATATATTCGCGGCATGAAATTTTCGCGAACTCACCACTGGCATTCAATGCATAGTGTAGACAAAAACTTTCGCGAACTGGATGTAATTGATACCCCCACCTAAAACTTAGAGAGTTAGCTCAATTCATGATATTCTTGTATGCCTTTTGTTGAAAAAAAAGTACAATGTAACAAAAGTTGTTACCATAGCAAGATTACTCAACAGTGAGATCAGTGTGCAACTCATTTTAAGATTACACTGGTTACATGAGCGAAACCTCAAGTCAAATGCTAGAAAACTGAGGGAGCTCACCCAATTCACAGTATTTTTTGTTTGATTTTCATTTTAAAAGATGGTTGCCATTACATTAGCACTCTGTTCAATATTTCAGGCCAGATGCTCAGAAACTGAGGGAGATTGCATAATCAACTGTTGTGTAAGTTTTTAATTTGAAAATGTCACTGCCATGATAACACTTTCTTTGACCGATACAAAAGATGACATTTGCACATTAGCGCACTACAGTGGTCACGTGCCAAATTTCAAGTCAAATGCCTAAAACATGAGGGAGTTATGAGTCAATCACAATATCTTCGATTGCTTTGTATTAAAAAAAAAAAAAATAAGTTAGCATGGCAACGCATTGTTTAACATTGACGAGAAAAGTGTTTTGCACATCTAGAATTTATCTTGTCACAATGTAGGTGTCATATCTCAAGGTTATTGCTAAAAATTGAGAGAGTAAGCTCAATCCACTTGTAGTTTATACGATTCTCATTACAAAATACCATTAACTTGACAACATACTATTTGACAATGACGAAAAATAAAATTTGCACAGGTACATAATACAGTGGTCACATGTGCCAAATTTAAAGTCAAATGCTCAAAATCTGAGGAAGTTAGCTGAATCCACATTGTACTTGTGGATGATTTGTATGAAGATGCTGTTGCCATGGAAATGGATTTATGACCCCCACAAAAAGTGTCTTGCACGATAACATATTATCATAGTGACCATATGTATCAAATTCAAATTTAAATGCTAAAAAAAAAAGAAACTAAGAGAGCAGCGTGATCCACACAATTTTGTATGATTTGTTTAAAAACTGCAATTGCCATGGCAACAGATTTCTGGACAATCGAATTTCAACAGAATTGATTTAAAACTGAGTAGCTTGATCCACATTCTGTATTTGTAATCTTTATGAAAATTTGATGTTACCATGGTAATGCATTACTCCATACTGACACATGTAAACTAGGACATGTAAAAATTACAAGGTCGTTGTTCAATGTCCTCTGGACTAAAGGTAATCACCTCCTCATCAAAAACTGTCATCGACTAATGGAGAGTACTGCTTCATCAACTGTATACAACTTGTATCATCAGTCTCTATCTCGGTTCCTCCATAGAACTGGACTTGGAGTATCTTCACAGTTTCATTGTCACAATGATGATTCTTCAAGTGTCTTCTAAAACCATTGAACGAATCAAATTATGTCCGTACACAGGCCCCCTGGGCGCAATTTATTGTTTGTCCATCACTCAGTCCATGTTCGTATGGCAAACAGTGAAAAAAAAGCAGTTTCAGTGGGAACTCCTAAAGAATGCATCACTTCATTATAACCTATTTGAAAGTTTAGATCTCGGTTCACGAACTCGGGGTAATTCCAAATGTCCAAAGGTTGATGAGAGGTTTTGCATACCGTAGACAAAACACATATTTCATGTGATTTGAACAATGTGTCGAAGGCACTCTGAATGATATCACCAGGGCAGGGTAGTACCAAGTGGTCAACAATGAAGTAATATTGGTACACATGTATGTTATCCTTCTGACGTCCTCTGTCAAGCAAGCTGCATCTTCTGATCTTCAAGCAAGCAAGCTGCATCAAGAGCTGCATCTTCTTCTGCTTTCCCTCTTCAAGTGGTGATCAAAACTAACATCAGGCTGAAAATGTAAGGAAACAATGAAAAACAAACAGACATTGTATGAATCTATTACAAATAAAAACTAGACAAATCTGACTGTGACCTTTATTTCGATTCCATAATGCAATTTGATAGACAAGACTCAGTCATACATAGGCTTAACACATTTTATTCACATTTATGATTATTTTAACAGATTTCAAGCTATCACACACACGGAGGGATGGACTACTCAAAACCATAACAATTCAGGCACCACTTCTTGTCAGAGGATAATAAATGGATCTTATTCCATTTTACTTAAAGATCACTATAATTTCACAATTAAAACTCACTTATACCTATTTTTTCTTAAAGAAGCTTTGAAATTTATCACTTTTCTCTTATTCGTGACTGATCAAAAAGCAACTTCAAAATTTCAACCTACATATGGGGAAGACAATCTTTAAAGTTCAAGGATCGACTTTGAAGCATTCACGAGTAAAGTTCTCGTCGACATCAGGACATAACCCTGACAAAGGCAAGTGCGTAAAAATATTCACAACATCCAAAAAAAAAAAAGTTAACCTGTGAAACATTGAAAAGCAAGTGATCTTAATAAATTACATAGTCCAACAACACCAAAAAAAAAAAAAACCCAGAAAATTTCCCTTGACCTCTAATTTCTTTTCTAATACAAAAACAGATCATAGAAAGTAGAAAATGCAAAATCAATTAAACTCGTAAAAATCAATTTCATTTTCAGAATACCAAAGCACTGTGAGTTCTAATTGCCTGTCCAAAATGACTCATAAAGGCTTGTTCAGATATGATGAGTCAAACTCCGGCAACATTTTAGTGCACAAATCAATGCGATATGAGATGGTAAAAAACAAACAAATAAACAGATCAAAATGCAACAAAACAAAACAAAAACACTGAGGCAAGAGGAATATATTTTGCCACACAGTGGCAAGAAGTTATGGTGCAATCAAGCTCAAAAGTAAGTGAAGATACAATGTCATGAGTTTATCTTTATCTTATTTTTTTTTTGAGTCATGTGCATTCATTAACATAATGAAAGTGGCGTGGTTCGGCGCACCATATCTGAACACTAAAAATGTCAGGGGGTTTGTCGCATCATATTTGAACAAACCTTATAGTCATGTAGACTTACCTTTTGAAATCGGATAAGGTAGTCTATAGCCAAAGCCACAGCAATCTTGCACAATCCTTGCGCCCTGGTTCACAGGTGGAAGCAGAGTACATGAAGGATTTGCAGGTTACTTACATTCTATGCTGTGTTGTAAGAAATGCATGTTATATACAATATATTCTACGACTCATTAACAAAGTATCCAGGTATCAACAGAAATTATCAGTGAATTGCACTGCATAATCAGGGAGCATTAAGTAAAACATATGATCCTTCATGTAGGATGAACCCATGGGTTGTTGTGTGACTTCTTTTAAAAAAAAACAAGAAAAAAAAACTCTTCTTTATTTCATCAGCATCTCCAAAATAACAAAATTACATTACATATTGATTTGTGACTGTGAACTTTTATATTACAATTGAGTTTGGTGAAATCCATTCATCTGCCTTTGAAAAATCAAAGTCACAAGATATTTTCTGCATTTTTTTTTTCATAATGAAGGGCTCCTGACCCTTGATTATTGACCTCATGACCCTTATCGACTCCAGGGAAACGTTTGATAAAATGTATTGTCAGATGCAAAGATTTCAGCTACTTATAACAGTTGTCACCAATGACAAGTTTTGTGGAACGCCCCCTGGATTTACATAGCCTTACCAAGTTTCATTCACAGATGATTGTTTTCAACTTGCGGCATGATACACAAGAAACGATATTGGATGGATAGACATCTAGAACATTAAAAAAGGGGCTTTCAAAACCTATAGTTTTGTGCATACCCTGACTGCTACCAGGTCTGGTGGTACACTATTGGATGATTGCTCCAAGTCTCATGAATCCACATCAGTTTTCCGCATGTGTTCTCCCAGCAATCTCAACAGCTTGACTGTGGTTTCTGAAGGCTTTCCTCTTGCTAGCTTGACAAGACCTTCCACCAAAAACTGGCCACTGCTAAAAAAAGCTTGGCATCGTTGCCTGGGAGAAGGAGTGAGAAGTACTGTTCAACCTGCAAGTGTAAGGACCATGAACATACATAATTATCAAGTGGCTACAAGTCCACAAACTGTCAAACTGGTGCGCAAGGTGTGATGCACTGGCTTAGGATTCAAAGTACTGAACATCCACATAACTGCACTAGTGTATTTACTGTATACAAGTGCATGAAACAGATTTATCTTGTGTGCATGAAAGATTTGATCAGAACTGCAGAAAACAAAGGGTTTTGTTCAGGTGGCTTCAGATTAATTCAGTCGGTGATTCTATTATATATACCTACTTGAGATATGCTCATAATTTCAAGTTCGTTTTAATTAGCCACGGGGGGGGGGGGGGGGGGGGGGGGCAATAATATCCTGCTTCCAGGTATTCATCATCTTTATGCAGTGTACATTTATGCAAATATTATTTGAGGAGAAATGGAAAAATCAAATGCCATTTTGCAATTGATCTACTCTCATTTTCAAGGTTTTTTAGCTAGATAATAAAAGGTCTTTTTGCAATTCTGTCATTTTCAAGATTCTCAAGTGCACTATTGCCAATATCATTAAGTGTGGCAATAACATGGGGAAGAGGCATACTCCAGAAGGGATTTTTTTTTTTCAAGAGATTATTTCAACAAATACTACCATCAAAGTAGACGTATATTCCCTCACCTGAATCATGAAAAAAGCGATGATACATGTATTCCATTTTGACTCATTTGTGAAATTTAGGATCAGTTCTCAGACAGAGAACAACTGCCAGTTATTAATATGGGCTGTGATTCTGTTTCTCGCTACCCTTGAACTCGCACCTTACAGTAATTAGATCTAGAGTCTAGAGTCTTAACATGGACTCGGTGGAAATACCGGTTTTACATGCATGTGACGTCATCAACTTTATAAGAGCATATTCTTATATAATGTAAATTTGTAAGCGGTTAGCAAACTCATAAATAGTAGTACTCATATTAGAAACTAGTTAGTAGATTCTAACGTAAGATTCACGCGCAAACACTAGCGTCCTATATAGGCCCCTACGTTCCTACGTGTACACTGTAGCTACTGAAAACATCACGTAACCTGTTGTGATAAACAAAAATCGGGTCGGGAGAACCCCCCACCCAGCCCCTTTAATCGGGTATTTACGCTCTTTTTAGAGGGATATTTGCTACTAGTACCTAGTTCTAATTTAAACCTAACAGTTTGGACCTAGAACAGTTACAGTGGGCCCTACAAAAAATATAGTAGGCCTAGGGGCCTACCAGTATACCTACGAACATGTACAAACCTACGAACATGTACACACAAACATTGTTCGAACTTCGTCTTCGTGCACGTCAGTAGCGGGTAATGATTTGCGCGCTAACAAAGATCCGCACCAGAGCCTCAGAGGTAAGAAAACTACATCAATAACAATACAAAATGCCACGGAACCTTTTATATTTAAAATTTGATGATATTTTTAAAATGCAATTATTGGACAACGGAACCCTCAGCGAAATTCGGACTCAATGCACCGCTGCACAGCGCGTTGGTGTTATGGCCTATTATGTATGGCAAACACTATAGGCTACATGTACTTAGTATGCTGCGCTACATAGTACACTATAGTATTACGTGCGTGCAAAGACAAAGTTGTCTATAATATGCGATGAAATCCGTGAAAATCATGCACATCGTTTATGATAGAAAATAACTGGTACAGGAAATAATTACCTTAAAAGATACTTATCCCCGCTGACAGACTTAGCAAAGTCACCATCATAGATTCAATGTCATTTTTAGCCCCAGACGACATCGAAAACCTGACTATCGCGATGACAGACGTTGACGACTCCGCGCCACAGCAACAAATTTCAGGCATTGGCATGTGTAACCAATGAGATCATCGGACTGCGAACACGTGACTTTCTCTGGTGGACAACTAACACCGATACGGTGTTATTAGTGAAAACCCCCTTTTCATGACAAAACTATAACCGTATCCGGGCACTTACCCCCTGGGCAACTACCCTCCGGATAACTACCACCCGGATAATTACCCCCCCCCCCCCCCCCCCGGGGTCCGTTTCATGAAGCTATCACATAAAAGCTATCACATAAATCTTAGAATGGCCAAGCCGCTCCTAAGCTAGGAGAGACTTTCATGGAGAAGTGAAAACCATTTCACGAAGTCTCTCCTAGGCTAGGAGAGACTTTAATCATTTCAATCATCATGTTCGAGGGTAATACTAATTAACATATCATTAGCATATCATCTCCCTATTGTGTTACATACGGTGAGCACTCGCTACATAGACATAGCACGTATACACACAGGGTATACACACTATACAGCGCAGAGGCAACAAATCTACGATGGAGGCAAGATCCCAAAGGCCAAGTTGCATTATACACCGCTACTAGTACATATTTCAATTAGTGAGTATGTTTAAAGCTGTCTGCAATTGAAAAGTAATGCATGAGGATTCATAATGTTATATTATGTGGATATATTTTTGTTTGAATCTTCTACATTTCTCCAAGGGCTAGCTAGATGTAGATCTAGTCTTACCGGTAGTAGCGTTATCACAATAGTCCCACGTAGGCACATCGCCGTTTGTTTGAAAGACTAAATAGCCAGCTGAGTTTATGGAGCTAAATAGGTAAAACGTTAGTAATTAGCATGGTAAATTAGTAATAGTGAAATGTTTGTGGGTTGATTTTTATGATATATTTAGCGTGCAGATATTTCATGAGAGCAATTGCCCGATTTGTTCATGTATGGCTGAATTGCAGGTAACTTAAGGCCTGAATAGTGTAGGGGATCGAAGAAGAAACCGGAAATTTCATAAGAATTGTTATTTTTAATTTTTATTGTTATTATATTTTTGAAGACGTGTCTAACAAATAACATGAAATAATTACACTGTCACTAGCTGTTTTGCCTGTGTGGATAGTATTCAGAAGTGATACAAATTTTCCGTTTTGTGTCAAATCGACAGGAAAGTTCTGTTTGTTTGTTTTTCAGTCTAGAAAATCTAGGTTATTTTGTCCCACAGAATTATGGGCCTAGCCTAGGCCTAATGTTTTTAAGTCCTAACGTGAACTGTATAGCAGTAGCGTTAGCATTTACGGAGAACCGGCTGTAGGACCTAGTGTAACATTACCTGTGTCATTGCTACGTTTACAAGTCCTAATGTTATTGTCTAACGTTACTATAGGCTATAGTATAGGTCTACAACCAAAATTTGTAAAGTACCGTACTGGGTTTTCAGGGGTTATAACTGCAACCAGCCCGAACACGAAGCACTGTGTACAACTGACAGGGAGTGCCCCGGGGTTCTATCTAGAGAGTCAGACAGTGGTTAGACTAACTAGATCTAGTAGTAGTAGGAGGGCCTAGTAGTAGTACGTAGATCCAGGTCTACACAGAATATAAATTGGAAACCATGGTTTGATCAGATCTTGGTTCAGACTTGAAAGCTATCTTCAACAATTCTAAGTGCATACAGCACTGTAATCGCAATGCATATGTCACAATAAGATAGAGAATGATGTTTACCTAAATTCATTGGCATGGAACCTCTAGAATTCTACTGCTATACTATCAGATGTCTATAGATCTAGAATCTGGAGGTATAGTGATCCTGAGTAGCACCTACTGACCTAGATACTACTTAACCAGTGTATACCAAAAGTATAACCAGACTAGACCCTTAGCCTTGGTATTCCTAGATCTAATTAAACACATTATCACTAACATAAGTAGGCCTATCACTCATCAGTAAAGAAGTTAATGGGTCTTCTAAATAGTGCTATCTATCAAGGCAATTAGTAGATTCTATAGGTCCATACTCCGATGCAAGTACCACTTACGCAACTTCTTTTAGCAATTTAATTCATGATGACATGACAACAGTTGATGATCAGAGTCAGACTGTGGCTGCATCTCAGGCTGTAACTGCGACCAACCCTAAATGTGAAACCACAGTACAGCTGGTCCTACCAAATCTTAGGTAGATGTAGACCTTGCCACATGGATGCCTATTGACAAGATCTAGAACCTCAAGTCATAATACCCAAACTATAGGCTTGCACATGTTGAATTGAGACAACTCAAATACTAGAAGTGTGTCTTTTAATCATCCCCCCCCCCCCAAAAAAAAATATATAAGGTCCTTTACATATTTAAACTGCAAAAACATGTGAACTGATTTCAAATTTCATGCATATTCAAGATATTGTGTGTAAAATCTGGTATAATCAAACAACAGTTGGAAAACACACTTTCTATTTTGTATTCACATTTTCAATTATAGTGTTAGATATGGAACATCAGTCAGACTGCTACAATCAGACTACTGCATCTCCCAAAGCCCAGAGTCAGTTGCTGAACTTCACTGAACACAGAACCAAGCTGCTGAACTTCCATCTTCTCCACAGCTATACTGCTACTGAACTTCGTTGAGACTTAGCTACCGGCATGGTCACCTTCAACAGAATGCAAGTATTTTAGCTAATACTATTTTAGCAGACAACATATCTGTATAATATATTTTCAAATACTACAATTGCAACATTATTTTCATTTGGACATCAAATTGTCTCTGGATTTTTAGTTGAATAGTGTTAGACAGGAAATATTGAAACGATGTTTGCTGTACTGTCCAACCTGGTAATTGAAAACACACATTCTTATCCAATGAATAGTGACCCTTCTAGAAACAACGTTACTGTTCTGTGCATTTTTTATTTATTTCACTATCTGTAGAATATGACATACTGATCCAATTGAAAAGAGATAATTCATGGAAAGGGGGAGGGGTACCTGCATGTCTACATGTATCAAGCTCCTGGAACAAACTTTAGCAGACACGTTATCTTAATAATGTAGGTCCTACTATGATTGTTTAATATTACCCTCTCCCTTTTCTAGTATCAAAACAACCTCATGTTCTTGCAATGTTTGAAACAAGAATATTCGACATAGCTTATCATTTTAAACTGTGAAAAGTCCTATTTACAGCTTATCAGTAGGTACTAGTGAATTCAGTCTTTCAAAATCAATGGTAGGGCTTTACAATTTGATTGCTATAGCCTGTTATAGCAACGGCTAAGCACCCATCTCTAACATACTTTCTAATGTCCCATGTCCTGCACTCTTGTTTGTAAGATATTAACTGTTCTTGTATATTGAATAAACTCCAAACAGCCAAGGACCGGACAACAGGTGAACTTCATCCAGTTCAGAGTTAAGGACTGGGGGCAAGATGCAAATGGAAAAGTCAAGTGACAGTGTCATGGATATTCCACCATCTTCATTTGGTATGTTAAATAATTATTTTTAGCTATTGAAGCAAGTTGAGAAATCATATGTTGTCTTGATCATCTACAGTTGGCTGCAAAATTATTCAACCCCTCTCTTGCATTTTGGACACTCTGGCATAATGAATTACATTATAACTGAGAATATTTCTAAATCATACAAGTGATGATCAGATAGTTTGCTACAAGTAAATAACAGATCAATAGCCTTTGATTTGTTATAGTTACAAACTTTAATCATTCATGGATAAAGAGATATGGTCCAGTGATCACATTTATGGTCATTTTTAGTCCTTTGAGTGATCACTGAAATACTTCATTGAATATGGTTTGTTCACTCAATGTTTTGATAGGTGACACAATATGATGGAATTTGATGTAGGATTCTTAATATTTCAGTTGGCAGTTTTCATTGCACAAAAATATCTAAATGAACTAATTTCTAGTGAAAGTTGCCACCATAGAGTTTGTACAGAGGTTTAGCCATGATATCAATAATTCAAAGTTTAAGTCATGTCAAAATGAATATAGCCCATTGAAATGCTGAGAGTTGTGTATAGAATGGCAAGATACTACAAAAATTCCATAAAAACAAAAGAAATTAATTGTTATCATCAGACCATAACACGTCACACTTCAGTGATCACAGAAAGGTCTGAAATGACCACAATGTGCTCACAGGACCTTATCTCTTCATGCATGAATGATCAAAGTTTCTAACTTTATGCAAATCAAAGACTATTGATCAGGTAAGCATTTGTCATAAACTATCTGTTCACCACTTGTATATGATTTAGTAATTGTAATGTTATTTCATTTGCCATAGTGTCCATAATGCAATGGGGTTGAATAATTCTGCTGCCAACTGAATAAAGTGAATGCTTGTTATTAATTTCCCCTCTCATTTATTACTAAAAATTCTTACAATTTCCTAACAGGGGCTCATTACATAGTGATTCAAACTTTGAAAACTGGCAATTACAACTTGTTGTTCACATAATATATCTGACAAAATTGATAATAATTAATGAACATTTTGTTGTTATTGCTTGTTTTAATAAAGATGTACACTCATCTTAAACATTTTACAAATATCCCATTTGTGCATCCGATGTTTCTGTTTGTATGGCATTTAACTGTTCTTATATTTGCAAACCCAAAGGCCTGAAGAGAGCTGAACCTCACCAAGCCTTGGGACAGACAGCTGCAGCTTAACTTCACCCAGGTCAGAGTCAGACTGCAATTGGACTACGAACTGTATAGCAGCATCTTATCTACGACAGAACACAGGTATGCTTTCTCAAATTAAACCTGAAAGTATAAAGATTTTACAAAATAAACAACTTGAATAACAGTTGAAAAAAGGCAACCTCTGTTGATGACATATCAGTTACAGGTAATTGGGTCTTTCTTATTTTAGCAATTATTGTAGACTTGTCGGACAAATAATGTCACCTCTGTATGTTAACTGTTCCACACGAGAAATTAAGAAATTAGTGCATTTATATACCCCAGTTGGGAGTTGATTCAATGTTTATGTCTATATCAGCCACAATAGTTGATTAATGCACTGACATGGCAATGCAGCTGACTTGTTGCATAACCCATTAATTCATCTTTCTGTTTATTTTTGAACTCCCAGCTTGCCTGATATGATTTGCGATCCTTTCTAAAAAAGTCAAATAAGTCTTAACTGACATGAATGAATAACATTATGTCAGATGAGTGATTTAAGTCACAGGCACATTTTCATTTTGAGTCTGTGTCACACCTTTTTTGTTATCAGGAAGAATCTGATACACTAATTCTTGTGTATGACAACCCAGACGATTTTTTTTTTTTTTTTTGCCCTTGATGCTGTTAAACTGTCGCTAATATACATGTATTGTATATGAAATTGCTGACAAGCAGCTCTGTGTAATGATATGTGTGGTAGTCGTGTGTGTATTCATTCAACTGTACACCCACATGTTACCACTCTGTATAATGTCAGGGAGAGGGGATGTGATTTGCATGTCGCAAAATTTCAGTATGTAACCAGTATTGTTTATTTTTTCCATATTCTATTTCTTTTGTCCTTTCTTTCTTTTTTCTTTCATATAGATTCTCAAGGCATGGAGCTTGCCAAAGATGATGCAGACAGGTTGAATATAACATATGTAGGTTTTGACCGCTGTGGATTCAATCCTTCAAAATTTAATATACAATATATACAATTTTTTTTTTTTTTTTTTGGGGGGGGGAAGGGTGGCTGCATTAGATGTGAGGATCTGATGTGTACTTGCAGCACTGTGATGAAAGTCATGAATGCGAATTTCATGGTGATTTTGTAATAGATCCTTATGACAAAAGCTTCTAGCACAACAAAAATTCCTAAAATGGAGTGTGAATATTATGTCTTTCAGGACATCATTTGGAAAATAAGAATAGGTCTATTGTTGCTAGACCTACACACATGATAAATTTTCAAATTTCATGCACTTGCTGCAAATGACATGAGTAATATCACAGAACCTAACAACATCTGGACTGTTTTCTGTCTGCTTTTCTATTTTGTGTTCACATAATTGGCATGCTCAATTTCAACTTAATCTGATAATCCCTTCATTATTGTTGCTCTAGAGTTTTGTATCCTAGTTTTTGTCCCATTCATTGCACCGAACATAGCTAGGTAAGATTAAGAGCTTAAGATAGACCGTATACTTCAGAACCTATTTGCTAGCTATGCTTTTGCAGAGTGTGTGCTTTCTTTCTAATATTCAAATAGGTTAGGAGAGTCCATCTGAATTCAGTTGTACATCATTTTAAAACTTAGAGTGTGCTCTTTCAGAAACAGGATTGGCCTTTTTTTTTCTGCAGGATACTAAAAAACCAGTATTGAAGTGCTACAGAGCATTAATTAAAAGAAGAGTTCAATGTTTATTTGACGAAAATTGGTTTTGAAATGGCTGAGATATCCAAAATAAAGGATTCTAATAAAAAATGGAACAAACCTTTTACTAGAATCGCTTTGTTTTACTCTGCTTTTGGATATCTCAATCATTTCAAAACTAATTTTTGTCAAATAAACATTGAATTCTTCTTTGAATTAATGGTCTTTCATATTTCACAAGAGGTTTCTTATTATATCACCCCCCCCCCCAAAAAAAAAAGAAGAAATGTTAAAAATCTGAAACCAGGTCTCAACCAAAACTTCACCAGCCCTTTAACCAGAAATCCATGTTTGGTGACTTTCTGTTGATTTTGTGATACAGAGTCACAATTGCAGTGTTAGATATGAAGCTACAATCAGACTATTGCAGTCTGACTGCTGAACTTCACTGAGTTTTGTCATAGACGAGTCCACATAGTCCACATGGCATAAGTGCTTTGCCAGGTACATGTATTAACCAAACCAGAAATGAGAGAAATCCCCCTTCAAAAGAAAAAGCAAAAAAATTACAATACAAAACAGAACAGAAAAATTAAGTGTGCAAACAATTCAATGAAAAGCAAATGGGTTAATTGAAGCACTCTGAAAAAAAAAAGATTTATATAAGTAAAGTGTAAGAAAGCATTTTAAAACAGATAAATGCAAATTCCGATTTCTGATCTTTGATGATTAAAAGCTGTTGTGCAGTGGACAAGGTCATTATTATTAGTATTAATATCATAAGTAATATTCTGATATAGGGAACCTTAGAGTGCAAAAAAGGTGGATTGCAACACATATTATCATATGCTTACAAAATATTTGCAATGATAGCATTGTGTGAAGTTCAGCTGTTTTCATATTTTGATTAATAAACCATGAAAACATTTCAAATGATTATGAAAGATCTGTTGATGTATAAGCGATCCAAACATAAATACATCAGTGAACGTTACAGTGCATTGTTTTTGCTATTATTTCCAGGCGTGTGACGGCAATATTTATGTAACCCAGTTAGAAATTATGTCTATGCGGGCAATTATTATTTGATTAGAAAGATAGAATTAGGCATAGCTTATAATGTAGAAATGAAGTAGAATGTAATACTAGAAAATACTGTGAGTGATAATATTTTCACAATGACTCTTACCAGTATCACGAATGTGGTTGTGATATTGTGCTGTGATTATGGTGACATTGAATAATGAAATAATGTTTTTTAAGATCAGATTTTCTAATGAAATAATGTTTTTTAAGATCGGATTTTCTAATGAAACAGGCAACGAGAATAAAATGTATGAAATTTTGACAGCAACAGCTGTTCAAATAGTTTTTGCAATTACATAATCACTCACATGACATGTAGTTAAATTGTGAGGAATTGATATTAATGAGTATGAAATTGATAGCAGTGAATGAATTGAATAATTTAATCATTGTCGGCATATGTCCTCCTGCCTCTTTCAATGAAATGTGTTCCCATTGTGGCAATTGATAAGTGAAATCAAATCCAAGTACGAAACAAAGAATACCTGCAGAAATTAGAGCTATCATTGTGATTTTTACCCCCACCTACAACTGAGGGAGTTTGTTCAACCAGCGCTAACTTTATATGGTTTTATTAAAAAAAAAAAAAAAGGTGTACCATGGCAATGCGTTGTTCAACATTGAATAAAGTTGTGTTTGGTTAATTCAAAAAATCTGTTTGTCATGTGTGTCTATATGTATCGCAAGTCAAGTGCTCAAAAATTGAGTGAATTAGATGAATAAACTGGAAAGTCCTATGATTTTTCACAAATGATGTTACCATGGCAACACACTGTTCAGTACAGTAGTAACGAAAGATGAATATACACAAGTACATAGTATAAATTCCACATGTTTCAAATTTCTAGTCAAATGCTCAAAAGCTTAGGAAGTTAGCTGAATCCAAAATATTTTTGAATGATTTTCATTCAAAATAATCTGTTACCATGGCAACACGTGTGAAAAAGAACAAAGAAGAAATTTGCACATCAGTCTATGTACTTAAGCAGTCTTATGTGCCAGATTTCAAGTAGAATGCTCAAATACTGAAGGAGTAAACTGAATCTACACCTTTTTTTATCATATTCATTGAAAATGCTGTTACCATGGCAACACAATGTTCTATATCTGTGAAAGATGAAGTTAACACAACTTCATATCATGGTGGTCACATGTACCAAATTTCAAGCAAAATGCTCAAAAGCTGAGAGATAGCAGAATCCACTATATTTTTGTATGATTTTCATTCAAAGTCTGCTGTTACCATGGCAACGCACTGTTCAACAATGGCGAAAGATGAAGTTTCCACATCTGCGCACTATGCTGGTCACATGTGTGCCAAATTTCAAGTCATATGCACAAAAATTAACAAATTTAGCGAATTCACAATTTTTGTATGCTTTTAAGTGAAAAAAATGTTGTTACCATGGCAATGCATTGTTCAACAACAACCAAAGATTAGTTTTGCACATCTACATACTGTAATGGTCACTTGCCAAATTTTTGGTCAAATGTTAAAAGAAATTAAGGAAGTTAGGTCAATTCACATATTTCTTTGTGTGATTGGTATATAGAAAAACTTGTTGCCATGGCAACAGATTTTTTTTTTCACACCACACATGAAAAAAAGTGTTTTGCACAACTACACATTACATTTATCTAATTCTATGCTGAATTTCAACTGCATTGCTTTAAAACTGTGGGCAGTAGTTCAATCCACAACAATTTGTATTATTTTTGTGAAAATTTGCCTTTGCCATGACAACGTATTATGCGATATTAATGAAAAAGATATCTTGCACATCTACCTTTGACAGTGGTCACACATGCCAAATTTAGGGTCAATTACTTCAAAAATGAGACAAAATTTTGATACAATGGCTCTCTCAAAAAGCTATCACATAAACTTAGGAGTGCTCCTGACCACTCCTAGATTTATGTGATAGCTTTGCCAAGTTAGGAGAGACTTTATGTGCTAGCTTTGTTCATGAAATGGTTTCTAGAAAAAGTCTCTCCTAAGTCTGAGTTTATGTGATAGCTTTATGCGATAGCTTTTTCATGAAACGGTATTTAGCAAAGTCTCTCCTAAGTAGGACTTAGGAGAGAGAAAGTCTCTCCTAAGACTTTCATGAAACGGACCCCAGGTCTACATCCCCCCTAGGGCAACTACCCCCCGGACAACTACCCTCCTAGGGCAATCACCCTCCAGGGCCATTACCCCCTAGGACAACTACCACCCGGTCATCTACCCTCCTGGGGCAACTACCCCCAAGGGCAATTACCCCTAGGACATCTACCCCCCGGATAACTACCCCCTGGGTAATTACCCCCTGGATGACTACCCCCCGGATAACTACCCCCTAGATAACTACCACCCGGATAACTACCCCCTGGATAACTACCCCCCCGGAGAACTACCCCCCAGTGAACTACCCCCCCGGATAACTACCCCCAGGATAACTACCCCCCGGAGAACTACCCCCTGGGTAACTACCCCCCGGATAACTACCCCCAGGATAACTACCACCCGGATAACTACCCCCCGGATAACTACCCCCAGGATAACTACCCCCAGGATAACTACCCCCAGGATAACTACCACCCGGATTACCACCCCGAGATACCCCCCATAACCATACCCCGAACCGCCCCCGCCCCCTCCCGATACTTACCCACTGGACGACCCTCCCTCCCCCCCCCCCCCCGAAAGTTACCATACACCCGTTGTAATTTTTCCATAAGTTCATAACACCATATCAGAAGACTAAGCTCATGTAGGCCCTACATTAATGCACCTTTCTCTTACACTGTCATCATTTACTCTTTTGGCTTGTCATTTTCTACCATTATAACACATTAGACGATAATCATAAGAAAAGGAGAGTTGATTTCACTGCAATTCATATTCCCTTAACATTAGCGAGGGACCCTTCGATATAAAACCATAGTTTCTGATAGGATCCGGGCACGGTTTTATGAAAGTTATCAGTCCTGACAGTTCCACACAATTACCAATCGTTGTAGGTCGATCAAAGGGGGTCCATGGTAACAAGTCAGTGACTCGAGCTTATCAATCAAGCAGAACCCATGGTTTTATTGAAATTATTAGAGACTAACAAGATGTCATAACTGGCAGCTTTTATTAAACGGTGCCCTAATCTGTCATTTGAGTAAAATTACAGCCTATTTTACATGCAAGTAGAATTGTGCTAGTTTTCAAATTAAATGTTGTCGACACTTTAAGGGGAAATCCAGTTCAAATATAAGCTAGTCTGATTAGAAAGAGTAATTTTTTTTTTTTTTACAAAACACCCCTAGTTGTTAACGAAGTCTTTTGTCCTGCACCCTCCTTTTGAATAGATCTAGAGAGTTGTAGTTGACAGAATCCTTTTTACATTAGGGCTGCTCTGTTTTATCCCGGCCACTATTTTTTTTTTCACAAAGACTTGAATCCTTCTTGGAATAACATGCTCTTTAACATTTCGTAAGGGGTTTTTAATTATCTCACCCAAAAGATGTTAAAAACCTGAAGTTAGGTCTCGACCAAAACCAGACGATATGAAAAAATTTTGGGTTTTTTTTTCAATTCAAATAGCAAACGTTGTTCGAAAATGACAATGAGAGACGTAATTTTCTGGGGGGGGGGGGGGAGATATTGCAAGAGGGGTGATTGTTTGGAGCCTAATCTTAATAAGGAGTAATTGTCAAGGGAGGTAATGCTCTGCGGTGATCATACCAAGGATGTGACAATCTCTTTCCGCACCCTTGATATACTAGTTGTTAATTCCCAATGATGCAGTAGGGCAATTCTGAAATGAGCGTTAACGGTATGATAGTAAAACAGTTACAAAATTGATGAAACAATGCAAAGAAAGCAAATTAAGACAGAGACGAAGTACACAAAAAAGATACAGTGTACTCCCGTTACAACGAACACGGTTATAACGAAATTTCGTTATAACGAAGCAAAACTTCTGGTCCCAAAATTATCGCCATTAAAGTCTATGGTACAAAATTCGCTTATAACGAAGACGGTTATAACAAAATTTTCGTTACCACGAAGTCTTTTCTGAGCGCCACTGACAAAGAAAAACAAAAGAAATGTGCTCCGTTACAACGAAATGCGGATCGCATTCGAAAATGCGTAGCGGAACAAGCATTTTTATAGCGTCTCTGCATGCATGAGTGAACGCTTCACATCATTGTATGTTCACTCCGTGTATCACGCACAGTTTCCGAGGGGAACTTGCGTTATTGTAATACAATAATCTGAATTCAGATAAGGTTTCTTTCATTGTTCCGAAGTCCTTTAATACAAAACACACAGATTCCGATACAACTAAATGTCCGTAATAGTTCGAAAATGAAATATTAAGCACATTTTGGCGTTATTCCAAAAGTTCGTTAATCCGATAATAAAATATGGTTCTTATTCTTATTGTTATACGATTCGTTAGTCCGAAAATGATAGGAAATCAAAACGTTCGTTAATCGGAACATTACAAAAAGAATCGTTAATCCATGGTGGAAAAAGGTGAGTACACTATAAACAAAACTTTAAGAATTGCATTCCTTATAATCGTCTTAAGATAAATAAATCTTCGAAATAACTAACCTTTCTCATTTTTTTTTTTCATTAACAAACTTTCTTCGGAATAACGAACCTTATTTCATTTTCGGATGAGAAAGCCTTCGGAACAACGGACTTTCTGAATCGTGAACCTTTCTCATTTTTTTGATTTATAATTAACCTTCAGAATGACGACCCTCATTTCATTTTCAGATCAACGAACCTTCGGAAAATGAACAATATATTATTTCCATCTAAATTATGAACTTTCGGAATAATAATTCTTCGGAAATGCGAACCTTCAGATAAACAAACCATTGTTGTGACAACACAAACAACTTTATGCTCTTTTTAAAATGTAATATAGGTTTTCCCGGCCAATTTCGCACTTTTGTCAGTCCATTTGATAAAAGGTTCATTCAATTTAGCGTAAATCCTCGTCATTGCACATTCTGTCATTACGCGTATGGGCAGTCAAATTCCAAACATGTTCATTCAAATTGGCGTAATGTTATTTCTATTTTGAAAAGGTGAGAACCGTGATTTATACGTATTTAAATGTGAATTTTTGTTTCATCCACACACTGTTATAGTAAAGGTATCTGAGACCCCGTTTACAGTGCGGGCTGGGCCGAGCCGCGGCCGAGCCGCGGCCGAGCCGCGGCCGAACCCAGCCTCAATTGCGAGGCCGGGCCCCGCACTTTTGTCCGTTTACACTGCCGGGCTCGGCCGCGCTTTTGATTCAAACCTTTCAATATTTTGCCGTAGTGGCGCTCTGCTTGTAAACAAATGCAATTTGGTATTGTCTGGTTTTCAGACCCTTTGCCAAATGAATTGCGTGGCGACGAAGTCGCCGCTCGGGCAAAGGCCTTTGCCGAAGGAAAGAATCCTTTGCAGGACAAAACCACCTTAAACTATACTAGTTTTCGACGTTGAGGGGGTTAATATCCTGAATAGCAAAAGATACAGGCAGAGGGTTTGGAAGCCAGACTAAAATTGGCCGCGCAATTGGCCGCGCATTTGGCCCAGTTTGCGTTTACACCAAGAAAAGGCCGGGCTCAGCCGCGGCTCGGCCGCGGCCGAGACCACCTCCAGAGCGAGGCCAAATGCGAGGCCAATTTTGGCCTCGCATTTGGCCTTTTGCGCGTTTACACTGAAGCGGGGTCTTTGACCCTAAAGAGCTCGAGTTTGTTGTTCTGTACCGCCCCTATTCTTTCATACATGTTATCAGAACTACACATGCACCAGTACCATAAAATCACTTCACTTTCTTATGTCATTGTATGTCCACTCATGGCAGCACAAGTTAGATACAGGCTTATCTCTCACGAAGACAGGGAAAGAATCATAGAAGCATTTGAAGGTAATAACCTTGACAAATTGATGGCTAGAGCTGATCCAAGAACTTTATTCCTATAGATGATTAACGCAATATAGCACCCAACAAATGAAAATAATGAAACATGCAGATGAAAGAATTAATCACGATGTAAATTGAAACCTCCCTCTCCCAATTAATGTCAAAACAAATTTAAGATTAACTTGTATCTGTGAATGAAATAATGCTATCGAACATTATAAACACATACACATATTTTGAAAGTACTGTTGCAAAGATGGTATCAGAATAAAGAATGAATACGAAAAAATTGAAATGTTATGATTCTTGCAAACAATACCTATGATGAATGAAAATGAAAAAAAGGAATAAGAGCATAAACGTGTCTGCTAAATTGACTGCAGTAAATGCGAAATTGGATGCCCAAGAATGAATTCGAATGAACGAGCGCAGCGTATACGTGATTACGTGACTATATCATGCTAAATTGAATGAACGATTTGCGAAAAGGTGCTTGTCTTACGAATTTGAACTGAAAAAGTGCTGATTCGAATGATGTTAAAGGTAATTTGAATGCTCCAAAATGAATTTGAATGAAAAGATTATAAAATTGAAATACCGAACAGGCCATCTTGGCTAAATTGTGCTAAATTGAATGCAGCAATTAGGAATTGGACTGAAAAAAGTGCGAAATTGGCCGGGAAAACCTACATTTAAAAGAAATTAAAAAGGTACTCTTCCATTTCACATAGCTTTTCAGCGTATGATGAGGATTCAACAAACAGAAATTTATTTTTATGCGTGGTTTCCTTCTTTTCGTTATACATTGCATATTATATTTGTTCGGTTATAACGAAATTTCGTTAAAACGAAAAAAAAAAAAGACAACTGCCGGTCCTGGGCATTTCGTATTAACGGGAGTGCACTGCACATGAACACACACGAGATAAATCCCTTGTAATGAGAGAAAGAGGAAAGGTGAGTAATGAATGACAGGAATAGACTACCTGGACAGAGAAAAGCGAGAGGGAAGAGGAAGATGATGGGTCAAAACCAGGGCACGTGAGGCATGAGATATAAGCTCCTCAAAATAAAGAACTGTTACATCGAGTTGTGGTAAACGATAGACGATTGTGGTTTAAAAAAAATATTGCAAAAAGTGAAGTGTAACAATTCTTCAAAATGTCTTTAGTTCAATGGAATAGGCATTCAAACTTAAAACTTCATTTATACTACTATCAAGAGAAATCCGAAATTTCGGAACAGTAAAAGAAAATACAGATTTAGCGAAAATAGTTTTGGTTAAAGGCATTGACATTTACTGGATTACCGGGTAGGATATGCAGGGACAGTTTTGTTTTTGATGAACATAGAGTCAAAATACAGAAGGGAGAAATTAAGCTTGTACATAAATCGTCCTAAATGCAGACGATACAAATTGTAAATCCTTAAGATGTTGTTTTCATAAGATGAAGTATCAGTATGACATCTCCGTGATTCCTGGCAAATGATACAAAGAACTTCGTTTCCTGTAGTAATGATATTCTTTTTATTAAAAGTAAGAGTTGGGGGGGGGGCAATGACCTGGGAGGTAGTTATCCAGGGGGTAATTGACGTGGTGCACTGTCCTGGGGGTAAATTTCCTTTTGCTGGTTATATAGGGGATGGGGAGTTGTAGGCCTACTTATCCGGGGTAATCATCCATGGGAAGTTATCGGAGGGGGTAGTTATCGGGTGGAAGTTATCTGGGGTCTAGTTATCGGAGGAAGGGGTAGTTAACCTGGGGATAATTATCCTGGTGGTAATTATTTGGGGGTAGTTATCCGGAGGGTAATTATCCGGGGGGGGGGGGGGTAATTACCGGGGGGTAATTATCCGGGGGGTAATTATCCGGGGGGGGGGGGTAGTTATCCGGGGGGTAGTTACCCAGGGGGTAGTTCTCCGGGGAGTAGTTATCCAGGGGGTAGTTCTCCGGGGGGTAGTTACCCAGGGGGTAGTTCTCCGGGGGGTAGTTATCCAGGGGGTAGTTATCCGAGGGGGTAGTTATCCAGGGGTAGTTATCCGAGGGGGTAGTTATCGAGGGGTAGTTATCCGAGGGGTAGTTATCCAGGGGGTAGTTTTCCTAAGGGGGAATTGCCCTGGGGGGTGATTGCCCTAGGAGGGTAAAGTCCGGGGGGTAGTTGTCCTAGGGGGTAATTACCCTGGAGGGTAATTGCCCTTGGAGGGTAGTTGTCCGGGGGGTAGTTGCCCTAGGGGGGAATTTTCCCGGGGGGTAATTATCCGTGTGGTAGTTATCCGGAGGGTGGTTTTCCAGGGGGTGGTGTTCCTAGAACCATAACTATAACACCACTTGGGTGTCATTTTAACACCGAGAATCTAACACCCAATGAATGAGAGAATGTTGGTGTTAAATTAACACCGAAGGGTGTCAAATTGTGTCAATTTAACACCAAATTTAACACCCACAGTTTGACACCCGGTTGGTGTTACACTTTTAACACCGCATTATTTGCAGTGTATTTACTTTTGTGTGCCCTGACCCTCATGTAGTCTCCATTCATTTCATTTTCATTATGTGTAAACGTGTACAGTACAGTGTATCCTTGTAATGTTCATTCTGGGTTTTGTTTCATGTTTGTAATGTTAATGATATGTATTCTACATTCTTTACCTGGTCGCATAAATGATAATAATAATTGAACCCCAAAATGAACCCTGATTTCCTAGTGTGAAGAATGCTAATAATAAATTTATGTGCAGAAGCTTTCTGACTGCTGCGAAGTGATGGCGTCATAAACATTATGGCGTCATCACACATGAAGAGTTTGTTCGCAAAAACAGATAAGTCCATTTTTTGATGATTTTGAAGTACGGTCTGTGTCATAATTAAGTTCAAAATAATTCCTTTTAAATGATATATTGGTCACTACATATAAAGGTACATTTTTGAAGTTATGGTTAAAAGAAGCAAACATTTTTTTTATTATTCTTCATATTTTTCTTGACCTTTAATCACAAATATCTCCATTTGGCAAATATGGACTTATCGATTTGTTGCGAACAAACTCTTCACATGGGAGACCATAGTTGTCCTATACATCACGGGATAATTCATGTTGATAACTAAATTCAATTGAATCGAAACAAAATTATGTAGAGACGGTTGGGCACTTGTTCATGATATCACACCTGTAGCCTACACAATTTGGAACATTTGGTGTCGAACAAGGTCTGTTTGGCCACCCGTCTTGCCCCCCTCAAAAAAAAAAAAAAAGCCGAAGAAGAAGAAAAAGAAGAAGAAGAAAAGATAATTGAAGATAAGAAGAAGAAGAAGAAGATATTCACTGTAAAATAATATTGTAGGCCTATATTACAAGGCCTATGTCGGTAGGAGCCTACATACCTTTTTTAATTTTTTTATTTATTTATTTATTTTTTTTTTGGGGGGGGGGGTCAGGATAATTCTCGTGGCGTTGCTTCTTGTTATTTACTTCTGCTCTACTGTGGTCTCGTCACAACGCGCAACCAACAAAAACAATCACAGAGAACGGCTTGAACTATTTCTAATTCTGGCAATTTTAATTTGATTCCGCGCGAACTTCGTAAGTTGGAACGTCATTCGTGGGCAGTATTCCACGTTTGTTTTGCATTCGTATGTATCGAGATTGAGGAACGGGTAAGATACGGAACGCAAGTGATGACTTTATTCTCCTATTGTAAGACGGTGTGTCATATGAGCCATACTTATGTTTGAATTGGCGCTTTATTATGCACGAGAATGACCTTTATGAATTGTCGATATTTGTAGTTTAAATGACCAGCACGCCAACCCGTAGTCCCACGTCTTAGAATTCGTGTATGCTAAAATTTGTTATGACTAGTATATGTCTAGGCCTAGCGCCTCCGCCCCGGAGACCGCGCCGCCAGGCGCGGTCCTGGCGGCTTCCCCGCAGTTTCGCTTATGTTAGTTCAAGTATTCTGTGTGCGCTTGTGCAAGTGATTGTGAATTCTGTGAACATCGGTGAGCTGCTTATAAGACATCATTTTGTGCATCACAAGCAATGAAATGCATCAAACAGTCGCCGATGATAGTCATTTAGGTTTCATCAACCCATGTAAGTATTCCTAGTAGTTTCTGTTGAAAAATTAAGGAAATATAGCGCCGCAAAGGCACCCGTTTGTTCAACATGAAGATCTTTTATGGGAGCACGGCGCAGCCGCCACACTGCGTGTGGCGGCTGTCGCAGTAAGTCTAGGCCTAACTGCGACCAGCCGCAACTGTGTACACGGAGCATCCCGCGTGTTTTTTTTAGACGGCACAGATTGGGGAAACTAAAAATCTATCGGGGACCCTATCCCTAAACCTGACCCTAATCCTAATCCTAACCCTAACCATCAAACCCTAACCCTAACCCTAACCCTAACCCCAACCCCAGTGACCCTAACCCTAATCCTAACCATAACCATAACCAAAAACCCTAACCCAACGTTTTTCCCATAGGTTTAACACGCGCCATGCCCCAATCTGTGCCGTCTTAAAAAAAAACGCGTCCCGCCGGGGTTAGTCTAGGCCTAGGTCTAGTACTAACGCTACTAGGGCGCTAAACGTTAGAATGGGCTAGAATATAACCACCAACGCAACCATCGACCTTGAACTAACTGTGTAGGCAAGCAGTTAGGACGTTCTAACTTCTTATTCTTAGTACTTCAGTTCGGGAAACTCGCTCATGAAAGGGGCTCCTGCTCAAAACCGTCTTCGAAAGAGATAGCATAGGCTATAGCATAGGTGGCAGTTAGCACTGTCTTAAAATAGATAACAATTAGCATGTATACTCTACCCCGTCATTAACCGCAGCAGCGACCCCATACGGACAAATAAAGCGCCCCGCGACGGGGTTACCCCGTCATGAGCACTTACAGGCCACAAACACAGGCAGGCCAGCTCCAGGCAGGGTCCTCATACTCATATGAGGCCAGGCTTTGTGCTCAACTATTGATACACAGCCCAGTCGCTGTAAGTAAGCTGTAAGTAGCGACAAGATGCTCATGAGGCCTGCTGATGTTCACTTCTCATTCATCTCACATCTGACGTATTACTGTTTATACAACCGGTAGGCAGTGTATTTGAAGAGTTTGTTCGCAAAAACCGATTAGTCCATTTTTTAAGATTTTGAAGTACGGTCTCTGTTATAAAGAACAAAATAATACCTTTTAAATGATATAGTTTATTGGTCACTACAGTACATACATTACTAATACAATATTACAAAGGTATATTTTTGAAGTTACATGTATGGTTAAATTAAAAGAAGCAAAAATGTTCTTATTATTTATAAATTCTTTCTATTTTTCTTGACCTTTTATTGCAAATATCTCCATTTGGCAAATATGGACTTATTGGTTTTTGCAAACAAACTCTTCATTGATAAATTGTCACAAGTTTGCACTGTTTTGTTTCTTTAGATTATTTGTTTTTATTTATTTATTTCATTTATTTATTTATTTTTTACGAAGTTATTTATTTTATTTTTTTTTACACACACATGTCCACTTTTCGTGATGAAAAGAGGACATATTTCTGTCTGCGCTTTTTGACAAAGAACTCAAGTTTTAATCAACCGATGAGCAGCGACCCATCCAATCAAGCACGCACGATCACCCACGAGCAAAGCGGATGTGCTCAATGCAGGGCTGTTGCAGCTTTGTACACTAGTATATTGCTATTTGCCTGATCCAACTCAAATTTTTGTGCTTTTTTGTGTGGCTCTCAGTCTTACCACTTCATGCGCAAATTCCCATGAAACTGAAGTCTGACTCATTTTATAGATATTCATAATCATATTAAGTAAAATCGTACCCAGACCTCCTTACCAGCCAACCTAAAGTAAAACCACCACTTAGGGCCCTACAAATATAGTGTAAAATGGCTACAAATACATTTTAATTATCACATGCAGGTAAACAAAATTATACCTGTGGACTGTGTGCAGTACACTTGGAACATTGCAGGGTTTCCACAACCAAACAACTGAGGCGAAAACAGGCCAGTTTGTATCTTAACTTTAAGAAATGTGTGTTATAAAGTATCCTAAAGATACACTACAAATGTATGTGTGACTAGCCTATAGATGTGTACACAGATAAATTTTGATCATGTCACAGTAAAGTTTTATCAGAGTACCATTAATAAGAGAGTCATCTGAGGACATGTCAAGTATCTGTTAAATTGGCAAAAAAAAAAGAAAAGAAAGATAGATCTGCAAGGATGTATCACTGAACAGCCAAGCATTGTTTTGTTTTTACAGGTAAACTCAACATCGATTAAACCGTGTACTACAGAACAGGTCCCTTGGTATGCAGTCGGCATGGTGACACCATTTGTAGATGGATGGGACTTTGTCCAGACCTTGGGTGAAGGCGCATATGGCGAGTGAGTTGATGAAGTAGATCAAACTTGGTATTTATAACACATTGATCATACACCAAGAGAATGATTGCCAGTAGCCAGATATCATTCAGTTCTGTGTGGTGGTTAAAAATACCTACTAACGTACAGGTTAAGACGTAGCTCAATGTGTGTTTGGTGAAATATGGGTCATCATTTTGATGTCATGTTTTTGTGGTGTTCAGTTTGATGCCTGTTACGTAATTCATGACATCTTCCATTGCAGGGTGAAATTGGCCGTGAACCGGTCAACACAGGAAGCGGTAGCTGTCAAGATCTTGAACCTTGATAAAACTCCTGGAGCAGCTGACTGCGTGAGAAAAGAAGTAAGAAGTAATTTTATATGATGTGAGCTTGCTAGTCGCTATAGAGAGCTTTTTTGTAAGAAAACTCTGAATTTGTGTAGGAAAAGAAAATTTGTTAACCGTCGGAATGAGGTAGATCACAGGTAAACCCATCAAATTGCAGAAGGTACATTTCTACAGCTTAGTGCTGTACAATGTATTTTGTTTATTGTGATAGTTGTAATGTTACTCTTTGCTAGTGTTTTGCAAGGTGGATTGTAGTGTCAGGTGAGCTCTCTTGCCTTGGACCCTTTCATACACTAAATTGTTTGTACACTAATTGTTTCAGTTGCAGAATTTCAAATCTCTTTATTTGCTGAATGCATAATTGATTCTTAAATTGACGACAGATTAACTTTAGGAAGATTAAGGTTCTTGTCTCTCTTTCAGGGGTTTTCTGGAGATTTCATGAATTATACGTGTGCCATGTATACTTTGCGTATTCAAAATAAGTAGTTAATTTCAAGGATCACAGTTTGATAGTCCAGACAGACATTTGAGCCAAAGTAGGAAGAAAAGTCATGTTTTAAAATCAAGGAATGGCTCATGTTCATTGTTAACATATGTCACAAGCATTTGTACGGAAATTACTGGTATTTCGTTGATCTTTTTACGTAGTGCTGATTTTAAGATCATTTTTATTTCACTCGTCAGGTATGTATTCATCGTATGATGTCAGACAGCCACATTATCCGATTTTACGGTCACCGCAAAGAGGGCGCCATTCAGTACCTGTTTGTGGAGTATGCCAGTGGTGGCGAGCTGTTCGACAGGATCGGTAAGAATATTGCATTTCATAATACACCACATGGTACATAGCTATTCAGTTTTTACTGTATACGGCGTTATTTTCGCGAGGGTTTAATTTTCACGAATTTCGCGAATTGCAGTTGGATTGCGAATTTAACAACACGCGAAATTGTCTCCATACGCTTTGTTAATACAGTATTAACGTAAGCGTCGGTGTTGATTCGCGAAAACAACATCTCGCGAAAATGTCTATGACCTCGTCATTCGCGAAAATATTTGTACGCGAAAATAACGGCGTATACAGTATGTGGTGCTTGTTGCCACTAACAGTTTAGTTATATTTGCCTGGATACAAAGGAAGAGCTCATATGGTGATATGGAAGGGACATTGTCAAATTGTATTTAAAATGGTTTTAAGGACTTTCAGAACAGTAAGATAAAGCTGCCAATGGTCTTATAATGCATTTGAATGCACTATCACATGACATGCGCAGCATACGAAGATTTCTTGCAAACGAACTTGTTTAAAGCCATTTAAAAATTATATGATTATGTTACACTGTCAGTAAAAGTGTACAAATGAAGAGATAGAAACTCAATGTTTCCCATAGATGTTCATACTAAGAACTTAGAATAACTTTTTTATGATTGTTTTTTAAATTAAATGTTTTATTAGCATAGTTGTAGTAATTTGTAGTGAAAACAACAGCACAGTTCTCAAATCTTTTTTATGCTGGAGTCTTTTATTTCTTAGCATGCATTCTGAAAATCATCATACAAGTCGGCAAAATTTGAGAATATGTGAAATTGCACCACAAACACTTTTGCTGTGTTAATATTCTATTTGTCAAATAGGCCTATACATATAAGAATTGGGGCATTCTGAAAGAAGTCTAGCATGATCTTTCTCCGCAGAGCCCGACGTGGGTATGCCAATACCCGAGGCTCATCGGTTCTTCTCCCAACTCATCTCGGGTGTGGAGTACCTACACACCAAGGGTGTCACTCATAGGGACCTCAAGCCTGAAAATCTCCTCCTAGATGACAATGGTATGCCTCTCCAGTGCAGAGAATGGGGGTAGCGACAATGTAGATGAAGACTTGTGGGATATGCTGGTTTATTTTGGTTTTGGTTATTTGGTTGTCAGCATTTTTACTGTTTTCACCTCTGCCTCCTCATTTCTTTACAAGCTATTTGTGTCTTTGATTTGTTGATCTGTTGTGTATGTGTGTATTAATTTTCAAGATTCTTTTCATGTCACTTAATCATAAACTGTAGTTGGACAGAGTACTCATGTGAAATAAAAGCTTATGATTATCTACATCATGTTTGATATCAATATCATTGTATGCATCTTCTGTCACATATTTTTATATTCTACCTTTTTTGCCATTTTGTTTCATCTTCAAGTAATAGTGGTAACAATGTATTTATTATTATTACTAATACTTTATTAGTATTTTCATTAATATAATCATTGTCATAATCATTGCTATCATGAATATGATATCATTATATTATTCTTTGCTCAATTCAGAGAACCTGAAGATCAAAGTGACAGTGTCATCCTCACTATTGTCATTATCATTGTCTTCCATAGTTTAATTGTGATTTTGGTGTCATTATTCTTGACTGTGCCCAGACAATCTCAAGATCTCGGACTTTGGTCTGGCGACGGTCTTTAGGCACCAGGGCAAGGAGAGGCTGCTGGGGAAATGTTGTGGCACTCCGCCGTACGTCGCCCCCGAGGTCCTCAAGAGAACAGAATACCACGCCGAGCCTGCCGACATCTGGTCCTGTGGTATCATTCTCGTTGCCATGCTCGCTGGAGGTACGACTGACGCCCTCGCTTGATTCACCGTGTTTCTTTTCTTCTCCTTTTTCGTAGCCATTAAAGCATTTAATTTAAGGAACGATTTGTGTATTTGTCTGTACAGTGCATTTAGTCAGTTTGTTTGATTTTTGTTCATTTCTGGGGGGTGGGGGGGGGGGGTGCCATGCTCACTGGAGGTACGACTGACGCCCTCGCTTGATTCATTGTGTTTTGTTTTGTTTTTCCCTGGCCATTATATAATGAATTCATTTTGTATGAATGATTTGACTGTTTGTCTGTACAGTGCAATTGATCAGTTTGATTTGATAATTTGCAGGGGGGGGGGGGCATGTTTGTTGTTGGTTTTTTCTGAAGATTGTCGCAAGCTGAGGTGTAAAATTCCACATTTCATGTGAATCTAGGGTACAAGTGCAACATCACCTTTTCTTGCGTAAGTATTTTTTTCTCAAAGTGGTTACTGTATCATATACCTGTACTCTGATATGTTTTGCATAAACAGATATGCACAATTATTAAAGAAATTGAAATTGTAGCTTTACCTGTATCTTGCCAAATCTTTAGATTATCATCATAAGACATCCAAGATGGCAATTCCATTGCATGCAAGTAAATCATCTGAATTATTATGGGATAGGTCCATTTGCACGATGCCAGCATGATGTGTGAGTCAACAGTCAAGTGCTGTTATTGTGCCATCCTGTACTATGTGTTGGAAATGAATTGTCATCAGTGATACTGCAAAATTGTCATCGGTTTGCATGGCAAATCAGTCTGATCTGTACATAAGTCAACACACTGCAGAGGAAGTGTGAGAGTATAGATTTTCTGTGAGATTCCTGAGGTAGTAGAACTTTTAACCCGTTGAGGACAGTTTGATTTTGCTACAACACACATTTCGCATAGACGCCTGCCTGAGTATACTCAGGACTCGTCCTCAACGGGTTAAGGTTGGTGATATTGTGGTACATCATATATTCATTCTTGGATGTAACCTGAAAAGTGCCCACCCCACACTTTGGATGAGCATGTTCTTACCGCCTTCAGGAGAAAGAATACATGGTTTTCAGTGCAACCACCCACTACTAAACTGTGAGGGTAATTTACCTATAGTGTATTGTCAAGCTCTGTTGCTCATTTTGGAAGGAGACATTTCTGAACAGACCCTTTGAATTTGGAACTCAGTGTATCAATAGATCTTTAATCCTCTGTGAAGGGATTAACGCAATTAGAGACACACATTGTTAAGGGATTTAATGGAACAAAGAGCCTTTGTCAGTGCTGTGTTCATGAGGAGAAAATGGCTTGTCATCTGGGAGAGAAAACAGATTTTCTACAGAATACCCCTCACAAATGCCAATTAGAAATTTGTAGTTTTGCAGACAGCTGCCCTGTATTCCCACTAATTGAGATGCTTTCACTCAGTCCTTAAACTGAATTCACTCAAAGAACTTCAATCTTATTTTTTGTTCACCTGAATTCAGTGTTTTCTATTACCTTAGTATTGAAAAGGTTGCTACAATCTTACAAAACTCTTAGTCTAAAGGATGCCATCTAACTACAGCATTGTGCTAGTTTAGTCCTTTGTATTCAAGAAATAGTGTTGTTTCTCAAATGCTTGAAACTGCTGATTCACATTAGCTTTGAATTACTCCAGAGACCTGAAGAACAAACACAGCAACAATAAAATCCATAAGAACTTTCACTGTTCTGTGAATCATAATTTGTCATATTAAAGTGTTAAAGTGGCACAAATTGGCCTTTGTTGTTCACAGTTTGCCCAAAGTTTGGATAGGTCACAAAGAAAAAAAAAACAGAACAACAGACAAAACGATATAATGATAAGTGAGTTACCAATACCATTTGTCCATTTAACTGCAAGGCATATTTTTATGGAGTTTAATGTCTCAACTTTACATGCAGACTTTTTATGACATTTTTCCCCCTTTTTTATCATAAAAATATTGTTGAGGCTTACTTGTTTCTAGCTGTGTCACAAAATTACTGTATACCCTGTATTATTGGGACTGTTAGTAAATATTGCGAAGTAATGAATTCGCTGTGACAAGAATCAATGTGATGGATCTAGGAACAACTACTGATATTTTCAAGAGAACAGTTCATATATTCTATATGAAAACCAAAAAAAACAAAACAAAACAAAAAGAAAAACAACAACAGAAGGACGTTTTTCGGGTGGCTTGGGAGTAATAAGATGGGTGGTTTGGGCATTTCAGTTGCTAATGGTTTAATAGATGAGTGATGTCTGTTGTTCTTATTTATTGCTATCTTCCCTCCAGAGTTGCCTTGGGATGAGCCTACGTACACCTGCACAGAGTTCTGTGATTGGCTGGACAAAAAGATGCACCTGTCACCGTGGAAGAAGATTGACACCACCCCACTGGGTAAGATTCAGACATATCAAGATGTGCAGGTATTAACTTTACCCCCACCCCCTTTTTTTACCCGGGGGGGGGGGGGGGGGGGGGTTGATGGGTAAAGTTACCTTCACTTAATCAAGACACAGATGCATAGGGAAAAACCATTTTAATGGGACAGTGTCACAGACGCATTACCAAGACACAGTAATTGTTCTACTTCCGTGGGATGAGTCATCACTCGAATGGGACATCATTTTCACCAGATAGTTAGTTGTGAAACGTTGGATTGTTTCACTGAGGGAAAAAGAAAATCAATTTTGGGTAATGCAAGAGCTTCTACAAGTGAACTTTTTGCCAGTCGTAGAAACTACTTGTTTGAAGGAATAATCCGGCATCATCACTTCAGGTAATTTGCATATGTGACCGTGCACCTCAAAACGAACATAAAGTCGCACACATTGATTTTGCGTGAGGACTGAAAATAAGTGAAATGGGTCAACCTAGCCGCACTTGACTTTTTCATATTTTCTGAAAGAGCGGATCTTCTTATACATTATGCTAAAATTTGGTATCATAAAACGGGCAGGAAAGTGTGTTTTTTTAGCAGTTTATCTCGAACATTTTTGGTAGAATAGTGTGATTAGGTGTGTCTTTAGAATCCCTTTTTCATTACTGAAAAACCTTGTCCACACTCTTCACTTTCAACTATAATAACTTTTGAAAGGATAGTGCTACTGCTTTGAAAGTTAGCATTAATTATGGACAGAATGTGTTAATGAGGCATGCTTAATTTCAATTTAATCTAATAATCCGTTCATTGCTGTTACTCTGGTGGTTTACATCCTCTTTTTTTGTCCTATTCAGAGCCAGCACGGTTTGCTAGAGATTAAGCGCTTGAATAGACGCTGTACTTCAGAGCCTCTTTTCTCAGTTCACACTTTTCCTGAGTTTGTGCTTTCTTTCCAATATTTACATAGGTTAGGAGAGTCCATTTGATTTGAATTATACATCATTTTAAAGCTTAAAGTCTGCTCTTTCAGAATATGGTCTTAACTAAAAATTCATGTCTGGCGACTTTTTGTTTGTTTTGAGGTGCAGGGTCACATATGCTGTTTAAACTAGTATCATCATGTTTTGCAAAAACTAAAAAATAGATACACTTCTAATGCATGGTGACTAATATCACCTTTATTAATGAGTACATGTGAAGCTTAAAAAATGTCTACCATTTTCAAATTCAGCCTGGACATGTTGTGGAATTGCACTTTTAATAGAGCAGTGCTGTTAATAATTCCTGCAATTATTCTGGCCTCTCGAGCAGCTCTGTTGAGGAGGATCCTTACCGAGAAACCCTCCAAGCGCTATGGCATCTCACAGATCAAGAATGATCGCTGGTTCCGGTCCAAAGGTGAGCTTATGGTTGAACAGAAGCTGCACCCTCACTCTACCTCCTTCGTTTTCATACTTGCCAACTTCATATGGCATAGGAATATTCCTGTTTTTCCAATATTGAAGAAGCAGTAATAGTATCATGTGGCAATATGTATGTCCACTTGTTGATGGTTAAGTATGAGAGGTTGATGAAAATTCCCCATTTTTGCAAATTTTGGTCCTGTTTGTACCTACTTTTTGAGCTTCTGATTTGACGCATAAACCTGCTTTCATGTGAGTCCTAGAAGTTTCAAACAATTCATCTTTATCCTTCACAGGTTGCCCATCTATGATCCTTGGGACTATCACTGGCCTGACCTGTCCCTAATGTTTTCTCACCCCTGTGCTTTAACCCCCCTGCTCATCTGTTGGGCTCCATGCCTTTGACACCTAACGCTACCCCCCTTTGTTTTCTTTGTTCTCTGTTCCTTATCCCTGCCCTCTCAGACAAAGCACATTGTGTGTGGTCCCTCATGTGTCTGCTTTCATAACCTGTATTCTTTTCATTTTGCCTCTGACAAAGATTCATCTGGGGTTGAAAACTCAAACCCCTTTTGACTTAATCTTTAGTAGAGGAGATTATTTCCCCTTCTTGAATGAGTCAGTCAAATGATAACAATGTGGTATCACGCTGCTCTTCATTTGGTCATTCAACGTGATTTCTATAGAACAGTGCAGTATATAAAGAGAGACAAGTATAGTTTTAAGGGTCCTGAAGAATATTAATGTCAAGTAACTGGGGGAATTTGTCTACTAAGCAACATTAAGAAAATGGATAGATTGATATATAAATGATCGAGTAAGTACATAAATACATTTAAGTAAGCAAAGGAATTCAAATGAAACTTAAAAAAAAATGAAATAAAAGCAAAAATGAAATAAGATCATTTGTAAACAACAGAATCTGTCATCATCTTATCATACTGCATGTATGCCAACAAAAGTTTACCCTACCGTCATTGCCTGTAATTGTTCTTGGACTCAGGAACCCTTGGCCGTGTGCCGTCCAGTTCTCCAGGCTTGGCCAGTATGAAGAGAGTCTGCAGTGGCAAGGACCTATCGCCTCTGGCAGGTGGCCGCAGGTAACGGTCATTTGTTTTGACCACATCGCATGTTGCAATATCTTTAGTTGCTATCAGAGTTGCCCACCAGTGTGTTTTGTTCACGTCCTGCTGTGAGCTTAAAAATCAGCCAGAACTCTTGGGCATAAACCTGTTGGTGGCTCTGTAAACTGACAAATCAATCCCCTGTGCTTTCATAACCAATGCAAAAATTGCCCATTTATTCAAAATCTGGTGGCAGTTGTGTCTTAGAATCATAATGTTTTTGTGCATAAGCAAACAACCCTCTTTCTGAATTGCCACTCAAGCA